>NC_085040.1:2625516-2736435 GCF_963692335.1 Osmerus eperlanus
AGGGACAGAGTGGGTAGAGGAGGTAGAGGAGGGGCAGAGTGGGTAGAGGAGGGGCAGAGTGGGTAGAGGAGGGGCAGAGTGGGTAGAGGAGGGGTAGAGTGGGTAGAGGAGGGGCAGAGTGGGTAGAGGAGGGGCAGAGTGGGTAGAGGAGGGGCAGAGTGGGTAGAGGAGGGGTAGAGTGGGTAGAGGAGGGGCAGAGTGGGTAGAGGAGGGGCAGAGTGGGTAGAGGAGGGGCAGAGTGGGTAGAGTGGGTAGAGGAGGGGCAGAGTGGGTAGAGGAGGGGCAGAGTGGGTAGAGGAGGGGTAGAGGAGGGGCAGAGTGGGTAGAGGAGGGGCAGAGTGGGTAGAGGAGGGGCAGAGTGGTAGAGGAGGGGTAGAGTGGGTAGAGGAGGGCAGTGTACCTGCTGGTTGGGGAATGTGCTACGAGGCAGCCAGAGACATGCTGATTAGCTCTGGGTAATGGTGCCTGCCAGCCCAATTAGCTACATTATGTGTGACCACTGCCCCATCCCAGTCATTAGAGAGTGACTGAGAGAGAGTGTGTGTGCTAGTGTGACTGTGCGTGTCTTTAGGGGATTGTCTATGGCTGTGTGTGTTTGCCTATGCATAAGTGTGTGTGTGTGCGTGTCCACAGTGTGTGTGTGTGTGTGTCTTCTCCTTCCTCAGCAGGGTCGTGGTCTTCCAACCCTGTCATTTCCAATTCCTGCCAGCCTCAGGTCGTCCATCTCAGCCTCGGCCCCCCTCGCCACACCTCATTTGCCAGACACGGGACGCCAATCAGCCAATAACAAGCTGTCTGACGCCGACACGTCTCTCTGTCCCCCCACGCTCCGTCTGTGGAGAATGAGGTGAGGGGCGGGGGGAGGACGGTCAGAGAAGGGGGAGGAAGAAAAGAGAGAGGCAGAGGGAGGACAGGGGGTGGATGGAGGGAGGGTGGAGGGAGGATGGAGGGAGGATGGAGGGAGGATGGAGGGAGGATGGAGGGAGGGAGGATGGAGGGAGGGAGGATGGAGGATGGAGGGAGGATGGAGGGAGGGAGGATGGAGGGAGGATGGAGGGAGGATGGAGGGAGGATGGAGGGAGGATGGAGGGAGGATGGAGGGAGGGAGGATGGAGGGAGGATGGAGGGAGGATGGAGGGAGGGAGGATGGAGGGAGGATGGAGGGAGGATGGAGGGAGGATGGAGGGAGGAGGGAGGGAGGATGGAGGGAGGATGGAGGGAGGATGGAGGGAGGATGGAGGGAGGATGGAGGGAGGAGGTGGAGGATGGAGGGAGGATGGAGGGAGGATGGAGGGAGGAGGGGAGGGAGGATGGAGGGAGGATGGAGGGAGGATGGAGGGAGGAGGGAGGGAGGAGGGAGGGAGGATGGAGGGAGGATGGAGGGAGGATGGAGGCAGGATGGAGGGAGGAGGGAGGGAGGATGGAGGGAGGATGGAGGGAGGATGGAGGCAGGATGGAGGGAGGAGGCAGTGGTACACAGAGGGATACTGCTGCTGATGAGAGGGACTGTGATAATGAGACCAGGCTGGCTGTGACTGGAGATGACACCTTGACTGTGTGTTAACGTGTTGTTGTGTAACGACACAGCTTGGTCACACCAGCAGATGAGGTGGGGAAGGTGTGATGGAGAGAGAAAGACAGAAAGAGAGGTAAGCTCCTTTTACGTAGCCTGTTCCAGGCCGAAATGTTGAGCTTTTATGCCGCCTCACAGTCCTGTATAAAAGGTACAAAAAAGGAATGGGGGGGTTGTTGTTGTTCCGGTAATAAGCCGGCAGCAGAGGTAGTCACAGAACTGAATGGACGTCTGTGTGAAAGGCAGAGCTGGCATGTGGCTTTGTTCGGTCCTGTGTACAAAGCTGGCATAACGAGGGGTCTTCTTTACGGCAATATTGTGGGATCTGTTTGTAAAAAATGGCTATAGAGAGAGACAGAGAGAGAGCTACCAGAAAACTGTCCAGTGTGTGTGTGTGTGCGTGTGTGTCGGCTACCTGAAGGGGTCTCCCACAGGGCTCATACAGAGCACTATGTGCAGGTTGTTCCTGACTCTCTCAATCAGGTAGTTGAACATGGATTCTGGGGTCTCCATGACGTTGTCCTTCCTGGCTGAGTCCGACAGGGCACTGCACACCTGGAGGGGGGGGCACTCACTGGTGTTAATACTGACTACAACACACACACACGCACACCCCCCCTCTGGCTTATGATATACTACCGACACATCTGTAGAACACTCCACAAACGCACCTCGTCGAACTCGTCCTGCTTGTAGAGGTTGGGCACCTCCCCGGAGCTCAGCACGTTGTTGATGTCCTCCAGGAAGGACTCGTCCACGATCTGGGTGTCGTTGAACAGGAACACGGTGGGCTTGTTATCCACGCCGGTCATGCGGTAGAGGTTCTTGATGTCTGGGAAGAAAGAAACTCTGTGAGGGAGGCAGGTGAGCGAGGGAGGAGGGGCCGGCGCTGTGGGGACGCGTGGGACACGCTTTTCTCATCACGCTCCGACGAGCTCGCCTCGCAAATTGCCGTATGCATGCGGCTAACCTATACATCTGGGCTAAGTGTCAATTTGTTGGTTGTGAACTCGCGGGGGGGAGGAACGGTGTGGCGTTGCCTGGGCGACTTGTAAAACAACAATAAGTACGATAGAGAGGCAAACAACTGTGGCAAATTGCGTCTGAAATAAAGAGGTCTTTCAGAGAGCCCCAGAACATAAGGGCGACAGTCAGAGCCAATTAATATTAAATGCTTGGAAAGCCAGCGCAACGTAATTCAGAGCAATTATGTGAAAAACAAATGTCTGGCAGTTGGCACATCCACCCAAACAGGCCAAATTAATTCTCAATTGTAGAGAAAACTAAGGGGGAGAGAGAGAAAGAGAGAGATTAAGAGAATCAGAGAGACCAAAATACCCTGTTTGGAAATACGGATTCTTAAACACAGTTTTACTCTGTCAGAAAGTCGATTTGTGTTTGTTGATGTGAAAACCGAAGGGACAACAGCATTTACTTTAATGTATTTTGGGCTCCTGTGTGACCTGTGGGTAGTGGAGGGTTGAGACGGAACAGAGGAGGAGAAGGAGGACATGGAGATGGAATAGAGGAGGAGAAGGAGGAGACGGAACAGAGGAGGAGAAGGAGGAGGTGGAGACGGAACAGAGGAGGAGAAGGAGGAGGTGGAGACGGAATAGAGGAGGAGAAGGAGGAGACGGAATAGAGGAGGAGAAGGAGGAGGTGGAGACGGAACAGAGGAGGAGAAGGAGGAGACGGAATAGAGGAGGAGAAGGAGGAGGTGGAGACGGAACAGAGGAGGAGGAGAAGGTGGAAACGGAACAGAGGAGGAGAAGGAGGAGGTGAAAACGGAACAGAGGAGGAGGAGAAGGAGGAGACGGAATAGAGGAGGAGAAGGAGGAGGTGGAGACGGAACAGAGGAGGAGAAGGAGGAGGTGGAGACGGAATAGAGGAGGAGAAGGAGGAGGTGGAGACGGAATAGAGGAGGAGAAGGAGGAGGTGGAGACGGAACAGAGGAGGAGAAGGAGGAGGTGGAGACGGAATAGAGGAGGAGAAGGAGGAGGTGGAGACGGAACAGAGGAGGAGGAGAAGGTGGAAACGGAACAGAGGAGGAGGAGAAGGAGGAGGTGGAAACGGAACAGAGGAGGAGGAGAAGGAGGAGGTGGAAACGGAACAGAGGAGGAGGAGAAGGGAGGTGGAGACGGAACAGAGGAGGAGAAGGAGGAGGTGGAAACGGAACAGAGGAGGAGGAGAAGGAGGAGACAGAACAGAGGAGGAGAAGGAGGAGGTGGAGACAGAACAGAGGAGGAGAAGGAGGAGGTGGAAACGGAACAGAGGAGGAGAAGGAGGAGGTGGAGACAGAACAGAGGAGGAGAAGGAGGAGGTGGAAACAGAACAGAGGAGGAGGAGGAGGAGGTGGAAACGGAACAGAGGAGGAGAAGGAGGAGACGGAACAGAAAAGGAGGAGGTTGTGTTACCATCTCTGAACTCCTGCTTGCGGTACTGCTTGGTGACCTCCACTTGGAACGTAAGGTATTCACACATGTAGGAGGCCATCCTGGACAGGCTCTGTCTGCCGGAGCCTCCGATGCCCACCAGCAGCATGTTGCCCCGGGGCTGGCTGATCACACGCACCACACGCGTGACTGGAGGATGACACACACACACACGCGAATTAACACTAAAGCACACAAACATACACGTACACACAAAGAAACACGCGGGCACAGAAACACACACACACAGAAACACACACACACATGAGCACACAGAAAAATACATACATGCGTGCGCAGAAAAAACAACCAGAAAAAACACACACACACACAGCGTAAGACCAGCGTGATCCCCACAGATGTGTTGAGCACCGCTGGTGTATGGATGGGAGGTGGTAGAGCCGTGGCTGGGAGAGTGGAGAGTGGGTGGTACCCGGTGATAAAGCTATCACAGCTCCCAGCTGGGGGATCAGAGCCTCTCTAGGGAGGTCCAGTAACACACCAGAGATCAGGGGAACATCTACCACTGGGGGTGCTGCTGACTGCTTTATGCTGGGAAAGGTATTCAGTCTGGCTGTGTGTGGTGTTCTGTATGTGTGTGGTGTGCTATATGGGTGTGGTGTATGTGTGTTGTGTGTGTGGTGTGTGTGTGGTGTGTGCGTGGTGTGTGCGTGGTGTGTGTGTGGTGTGTGTGTGTGGTGTGTGTGGTGTGTGTGTGGTGTGTGTGGTGTGTGTGTGGTGTGTGTGGTGTGCGTGTGGTGTGTGTGTGTGGTGTGTGTGTGTGGTGTGTGTGTGTGGTGTGTGTGTGGTGTGTGTGGTGTGTGTGTGGTGTGTGTGTGTGGTGTGTGTGTGGTGTGTGTGTGTGTGGTGTGTGTGTGGTGTGTGTGTGTGGTGTGTGTGTGTGGTGTGCTATATGGGTGTGGTGTGTGCGTGGTGTGTGTGTGGTGTGTGTGTGTGGTGTGTGTGTGGTGTGTGTGTGGTGTGTGTGTGTGGTGTGTGTGTGTGGTGTGTGTGTGTGGTGTGTGTGTGGTGTGTGTGTGTGGTGTGTGTGTGGTGTGTGTGTGTGTGGTGTGTGTGTGGTGTGTGTGTGGTGTGTGTGTGTGGTGTGTGTGTGTGTGTGTGTGCTATATGGGTGTGCGTGGTGTGTGTGGTGTGTGTGTGGTGTGTGTGGTGTGTGTGTGTGGTGTGTGTGTGTGGTGTGCTATATGGGTGTGGTGTGTGTGTGTGTGGTGCTACTGACTGTGTTGGATGGCGTCTCTACTGACTGTGTTGGATGGCGTCTCTACTGACTGTGTTGGATGGCGTCTCTACTGACTGTGTTGGATGGCGTCTCTACTGACTGTGTTGGATGGCGTCTCTACTGACTGTGTTGGATGGCGTCTCTACTGACTGTGTTGGATGGCGTCTCTACTGACTGTGTTGGATGGCGTCTCTACTGACTGTGTTGGATGGCGTCTCTACTGACTGTGTTGGATGGCGTCTCTACTGACTGTGTTGGATGGCGTCTCTACTGACTGTGTTGGATGGCGTCTCTACTGACTGTGTTGGATGGCGTCTCTACTGACTGTGTTGGATGGCGTCTCTACTGACTGTGTTGGATGGCGTCTCTGAACAGCACCAGGCTCATGGGAACCACCCCGGGGGTCAGGTTGTAGTCCTCCAGCTGGGTCTCGATGAAGCTCTTCAGGGTCCTGAAGTCCAACAGGTCCTCGTACACACGGGGCTCCTTCAGGAAGTCACCTGACAGGGGCGAGGGGGGGGGGGGGGGGGAGGGAGGGGGAGGAGGGAGGAGGGGGGGGGAATATCACTCCTGGGACTACGCCAGTTGAATCGGACACAGTCAACTAATCATAATCAATCCACTCTTTATCTACCTATCAAGTGTGGAAGAAATTGGGATTTCCTGTGTGCTTACATTATTCACTAAGATAAGAGTATATTGTGTCTATGTGTCAGGGTTAATAGATGTTCGGGGTCAGGAGAAAGTACTGGCTAAATGTTCCTTGTCATGACTACAAGGAGAGCTCCAACTTTGAACTCTCTAGTCTGAGAGTTGTCATGTGTTGGGAGCAGTGAATCTCTTTCTCTGAGACTGTTGAAAAGTCATTACTGCCTGACTGTCACTATCTATGTTTACATTCTTGTGCCCTATAAAAGATGGTCCTCCGGCTTTCAGAGCGGAGAGAGACATGATTAAGACCTAAGCCCGGTGTTGTGTTGTCATTTATTGTCAGAGGTCTGGTTTTCTCTCCCAATCTGCAGATTGATAAATACGTATTAAAATCCAGAACTCAACTGAACTTAGTCACTCCGTTTATGAAGAGACGGACAAAACACTTTCTTCATCACAAGAATGTGTGTGATTAAGAGAGAGTACCAAAGATAGGCGGTTGTTTGTTGGGGCAGATGCTGTGGAAGGTGAGGTCAAACAGAGAGCCCAGTTTCTCTGAAATCAGGCTCACGAACGTCTCCAAGTCACTCTGGTCCACCAGGCGATCAGAAAACACCCTGGACACACACACACACACACACACACACACACATTAGCAGAGCGCGCTGCTATCCAGCCCAGACTGTGCTGAATGGCGTGAGGGTGGGACGGTACCTGAAGCACTCGTGGATCCACAGTCTGGTGATGCTGTGCTTGGTGTCATGGAAGTCCCTGTGAGCCCTCAGTAAGCCCTGGAACACCTGGACACACAGGACGGAAGACTTGACACACACACACACACACACCAAATCCTCGTCTGACGCCGAGTGTGTGTGTGTGTGTGTACTGTAGCTTAAGCCAGAGTGGAGCGAAACGCCAGCAATGACAACATATGTGAATGTGTGTGTGTCTGAGTGTGTGTGTGAGTGTGTGTGTGAGTGTGTGTGTCTGAGTGTGTGTGTGAGTGTGTGTGTGAGTGTGTGTGTCTGAGTGTGTGTGTGAGTGTGTGTGTCTGAGTGTGTGTGTGAGTGTGTGTGAGTCCTGCCTTGGAGATGTCCCTGAGGTTGAACAGGTAGTGGATCTTGGCGGGGGTGGGCAGGAAGCGGGTGGTGATGGCGTAGTAGAGCTCCAGGGTGGCCTGGGTCAGGACGCCTCCGATGGGCTTCACCTCCTCCTCAAACTCCTGCAGCTTCTGGTTGATCATGGTGCCGTAGATACGCCTTATCTGGGACTCCTGGAGGGGGGAGGTGGAGTTTAAGATGCACACGTTTAAAATGGACAGGAAATGAGTTTTTTTTTCATCCCATAGATGGTAAACTAGACGGTTTTAGTTTTGAATGGGTGGAGAGGATTCTCTGCAGTCCTATCAGCTTGTTAATGCAAACGTACATGCCGTGGATGAGATGGGGAGGAAAGGGTGGCAGAAATAAGAGAGCCGAAGAGAAAAGAGAAAGAGAGAGGTGGGTGGTGGTGGGGGGGTTGAAAGGGGACAAGTGGCCGAGCGGAGAGAGATGGACCGGACGGGTTGAAAGAGAATGAAGAGCAGAGATGAAAGGCTCCCGAGGAAAATAGACAGGGTGATGATGATTGAAAAGATAGATGAGAGTTGGGAGAGAGGGAGAAGTATAGAGAGAGAGGGAGAGGGAGGGAGGGCGGGAGAGGTACGAAACCAGACAGCCTGGACGGAGGGAGAGAGAGCGAAGAGGGAGGGAGAGAGAGACGGAGAGAGTGCACATAGAGCGAGAGAGAGCGCAGACAGAGAGAGAGAGAGTGAGTGCACATAAAGGGAGAGAGAGCGCAGACAGAGAGAGAGAGAGTGCACATAGAGGGGGGAAAAATAGAGAAAGGTAAAGAGGCTGACAGAAAAATGAAAGGAAGGAAACATTGATGAGAAGCCTCTCAGTCGATCAGCCTTTTTTGGGGGGCTGAATGAACGAGCCTGAGAGTCGTATATAGAGGTTGTTATCAGTCTAATCATCATCATCCTCGTCGTCATCATCAGGATAATAAGAGTAATTCATGGACAGGATGGAGAGACTACTGCAGGATAAAATGTCAGATGAGAAAGAAGGCCATTATCGGGAGGCGCACTGCAGAGAGACAGAACCTACTTACTGAAACACAGGGAGCGAGGGAGCGAGAGGGAAAAAGGAGAAACAATTTGTGGATGGAGGGGGTCAATGTAGAGGAAGGAAAGTAGGAAAGGAAGGTAGGCTGGAACGGAGGAGGAGAGGAGGGGCGGAGGAGGCAGAATTAGAACAAAGAAAGTGCATGGTATGGAATAGGTAGAGGAGAGGTGGAGGTAGGGATGAACAGCAGGAAGAGGAGAGGAGAGGGAGGAGAGGGAGAGGGGGATGTAGATAGAGACAGCAGAGGAGGAGAGGGGGATGTAGATAGACAGAACAGCAGAGGAGGAGGAGAGGGAGAGGGCGATGTAGATAGCAGGTCTTCAGCTGACTCACAGCAGGGAAGGTCATGTTGATGAGGTTGAAGCGACTCTGCAGGCGACCAGAGATGTGGGTCCTCCCTCCACCAGGGGGCCCCATTGATGCCAGCAGAAACATGTCCTACTCACACACACACACGCACACACACAGCAGGGGAAAGTAATTTAATTCAACTTTGTAGCACAAACACAAACACACACTGAGACGTTGTTACTGAAATAGAAACGCCTTGAGCCGTAGAATAAGAGCAGGACGTGAGAAGGGAGGTAACAGACAATTAGTCTTGATAATGGTTTATGGGGCCACACGCACACACACACACACATTCCCCTTCCCGCTACCTGTAGAGTAAGCCCTCTCCTCTCACCTTGACACACTTGAGGGTCTGTTTCTGGCGGTCGTACCAGAAGCCGTAGTCGATCCAGAGGCGCAGGAGTTCCAGGGGGGGCTGGGAGCCAAAGTTGTCGAGCGCCGGCATGTTCAGGTCGTCCAGGAAGGTCAGCATGCGCTTCCCCCCCACCGGCACGTACACACCCTTGGTCCTCTTCTCCACGCGGCTCTCGATGATGGCCTGCACGTTGTTGGAGGTGGTCTGGAGAAGGGGGAGGGGGGGGCGGGTAAGAAAGTAAAGTTCCGGAGGTGTGTGCGCAGCACAAACAGGTGTGTGTTTGTGTGTGTCTAAAGTGGAGTCAGAGAAAGTGAAAGACGAATTGAAAGCTGGAGGGAGAGAAAGTAGGTGAGAGAGGGAAAGAGCAGAAAGAGAGGGGGGGGGGGGCCGAGGGATACGCCGGAGAAAAAATTTAATGTGGAGGAATTGGGCTAAGGAAACGAGGAGAATGAACGAGAGACAGAGAGGAGTCAGGCTGAGGAGGCACCAGAAAGAGAGGGAGAGAGAGAGAGAGGGAGAGAGGGAGAGAGGGAGAGAGAGATTGAGAGAGAAAAGACAGATAGCCAGACAGAGAGGGGAAAGTTTGCCATGCAGAGCTGGGGACAGAGATGGAGAGATGAGGTGGAGGAGAGCTAGATGGATGGAGTGGAGGGGTGCGGGGAGAAAAATGGCGCAAGCCCATTGGCTAAGCCGGGCCTCTAATGGAGACGAATGTGGACGAGGTCCGGCCTTGATGGATGATTACTGCGACACAGGTGATCAGTGCTTTCATCATCCCTGCTACCGTAATGGCTGCTCATCAGAGGCTGCTGAGGTGACTCGGCTAATTGCGGCGTTGTGGAGTGCTGATGATGATGGTGGTCAGTGTGTGGATGCAGTCCCAGCAAATGGAGGCCACAGAGTGTCCCTGTGTGTCCTGGATACAGCTGCACCTCAACACACTCTCTTTGGAAGCTGGACTGGAGAAGTGGGTCTGGAGGCTGGCCTCACGGACTGAAGTTGCTGTTGAGTCTATGTCTACTGAGTAAGTGTGTAAGTGTGTAAGTGTGTCTGTGTGTGTGTGTCAGCAGCTTGGGGCTAGCTCGTTCAGTATACATGACGTTTCCCTGACATATCAAAGCCAAGGATCCTCTTTCCAACACTCCCAAACATGTCATGCATATCAGAGGATGACCGGTCCTTCCCCCCCCCCCCCCCCCCCCCCCCCCACCTCCCCTCCAGCTGGGCGGGGTCTGGGTCTCACCTGGGAGGACATGTTGACGGTGAGCGTGGTCCACTGGGAGGGCTCCAGGGCCTGCAAGACGCTCTGGACCACCGAGGTCTTCCCCGTCCCCACTGGGCCCGTCAGCAGCACCGGGTAGCGGCCCGCCACCAGCGCACGCACCAGGAAGTTGTAGCGCACCGTGTCCACCGTGGGCACCATGATCTTGTAGAAGGGAGCGCTGGGGAGAGGGGGGGGGCGTGGTGGAGGAGAGGGGGGGAAGGGAGAGGTAGGTTAAGAGGATTCAGGAGGTGAGGGAGAGAGGGAATAGTCAGGGGTTGTAATTAACAGAGGGTGTTTGGGGACGACAGGGGGAATGGGGGAGGAAATTGAAGACAGTAAGCAACAGATGAGGAGTTGGAGAATGAAGAAGGGATGAAGAGAGAGAGATGGGTGTGGGCGGAGAGGTGAATGGGTATGAATGGGAGTGTGAATGTGAAAGGTGAGGGGTGGGATGATGAAATGATGGGATTGAGAGAGAGATTTAGGGGATCGATTAAAAAAGAGCGGGAGGGAGAGAGATAAAAAAGGGCATTATGAATCGAGGACACCATTTAATGATGCTTAAAAACATTCACACTCTGACACTAAATCACACCTGAACTCTCTCTCTCTATCACACACACACACACACAGTCAGTGATAGAGTGTGAGCTGCAGTGTCTCATTGCGGGCCAGTAAATCAGCCAACAGGCGTCTGGCTCAGAGCTGAGGCCAAGGAGCCACACACACCCACGCACTTACTTGGCGGCGTAGCGCCAGCCCTTGGGCAGTTTGTCCTCAAAGGAAGTCCATGTCTTGTTCTTAGAATCCACATAGTATTCATAGATGGTGTCCTAGGAACAGAGATTACAAACAAGAGTTTGGTGTTCATGAAAAAGAGTAGAAGAGAAAGGTAATGTGTGTGTGTGGAGTGTGTGTGTCTGTGTGTGTGTGTGTAAAAGCGATGAGACGGATGATGCGATTACAAACACATGAATCAGAGGAGATAATGAAGTCTCAATAGGATAGAGCATTCAGAGTTATTACTGTGTGCGTGTGTGTGTTTGTGTGAGTTGGCACGCGTGTGTGTGAGTGAGACCTTGTTAGGGAAGGTGCCCTCCATCTCCCTGAGGAAGTTGTCCATCTTCTTGCGGCCGTCCTCGTCCACAGAGGCGCACACCGACCAGACGAGGCTGAAGATGAACCACAACTCCACCATGCGACCATAGTTGTCAGAGTCACCGGGGTTGACCTGGGAAGGGAGGGTGGAGGGGAGAGGGTGGAGGGGAGAGGGTGGAGGGGGGAAAATGGAAGGGGGAGAAGGAGGGGGGGGGAGGGGGGAGAAGGAGGGAAAAGAGGGGGGGGGGGGGAAGGAGGGGGAGGGGGGAAAAGGAGGGGGGAGGAGGAGGGGGGAGGAGGGAAAAGGAGGGGGGGAGGAGGAGGGAGGGGGGAAAAGGAGGGAGGGGGGAGGAGGAGGAGGGAAAAGGAGGGAGGGGGGAGGAGGCGAGAAACAGAAGGGGAGAACAGAAACAGGGGAGAGACGGAGGATAAGAAAAGAGAGAGTTTTATGAACTCACAAAGAGAGAACGAGAGACAAAGGGAGAGATGGAGAGAGTTTTTTTTTTAAAGAACCTCTTTGTAGTGCCATTCCACAGTGCACTCGCTGCACTGCTGCGCTGCGTCGACAGAATCAAAGAGGGACGACAACACAGGGAAACAAAACAGCAAATAACAAAACACAGCCTCGCTTCCAACCTCGCTACCAACTTAGCTCGACTTAGCTTCACAAGGCAAAGTTCCACCTCCACCACTCATCTAAAGTTCTCCTCGCACAGCAGCGACAGAAACACAGAGAGATAGGCACACACAGTCAGGTTAGTTCATGTCAAGGGTATCAAAGCGTCGCTATAGTTAGGTTGTGTTTCGGTAAACAAGCCTCTAAAGCTAGACCCCTCATGTCTAAGGATTAAAGCAGACGGGGATAAATAAACTATATCCGGGCCGGTTGCCAGGGTGGTTGCCGTGGTACTGACCCCGTTGGCGGGCGTGGCCAGAGAGTCGTAGAGGCGACAGAGGGAGGAGATTCCGTTGAGCTCGGTGATTTGGACCAGCTCTTTACAGCTGCTCCTCCTGAACGCCACCGTCTTCTCTACGTACTTGTCAAACAGACGCTGCAGGTGCTCCACCTCCCCCTGGACAGAGAGAGACAGAGAGAAACAGTGAGAGAGACAGAGAGAAACAGTGAGAGAGACAGAGAGAGACAGAGAGAAACAGTGAGAGAGACAGAGAGAAACAGTGAGAGAGACAGAGAGAGACAGTGAGAGAGACAGAGAGAGACAGTGAGAGAGACAGAGAGAGACAGTGAGAGAGACAGAGAGACAGTGAGAGAGACAGAGAGAGACAGTGAAAGAGACAGTGAGAGACAGTGAGAGAGACAGAGACAGAGAGAGACAGGGAGAGACAGTGAGAGAGACAGAGACAGAGAGAGACAGGGAGAGACAGAGAGAGAGACAGAGAGACAGTGAGAGACAGTGAGAAAGACAGAGACAGAGAGAGACAGGGAGAGACAGAGAGAGACAGAGAGAGAAACAGAGAGAGAGAAAGACAGAGAGAGAAACAGAGAGAGAGAGAGACAGAGAGACAGTGAGAGACAGTGAGAAAGACAGAGACAGAGAGACAGAGACAGATAGAGAGACAGAGAGAAGCAGGGATGGAAAGAGATGGAAGGAGGAATGGGAAGGTAAATGTAAAAAGAAACCCAGTGAGAGATGGAAAGGAAAGGTTGAGTGAGAATGAAGAATGGAGAAAGAAAGCAAATGGAGTGAGAGAATGGACAGGAGAGAGGAGAGGAATGACGTCAGGACAGATAGGATGATGGAATATCATGGGAGCTCATAGACAGAGGTGCACACAGTGTCTGGCTGATTGGAACAGAACATTCTGGGTCTGTGGTACCTTATTGCGTCTGTCCAGCCAGGACTGGACGAAGGGCTTCCAGCCCAGGTCAGAGTAGTCGTTGTAGACCATCCCACAACGAGACACCGTGGCTGGGGACGCCACCGCTAGGTCCTCCACCTCAAACAGCAGGGACACCTGGACACACACACGCGCACGCACGCGAATATTTATGACAATATTCCCGTAAAACAATCCTGGGGGCCTAACCCTTTTGCACAGTACTGCATATACAGTATAAGAAATCAGCAGGTTCGTAAGAGAAAGGCAGGTTGTAACGTGAGAGCAGAGCTTCCCAGGGCCGTGCTGTGTGCCGTCACCTGCTCTGGCATGGAGATTCTCTCCCCGTTGATCAGCGTCAGCACCTTGTTGTCGTCCATCACCGAGTTCATGCTCTCGATCCACAGCGTGTCCACGGGCCCGTCGAACACGATCCACTTCTCGTCCGGCTTCTCGTCTGGACCCGCCGCCCCGGGGCGGAGGAGGAGAGGGAGGAGGAGAGGGAGGAGGAGAGGGAGGAGGAGAGGGTTAGGTGTGGCACATGGAGGGGGGGGGGTGAGAGGACACACAGACACACACACACGTGTAGATTCATGTCACTCAGAGATGGACATCCACCAGCATGCACACACACACACAGACTCAAAGGACCGGTACAGCAACATGAGTACCCCTTAGTCTCCCTCTTATCTCATCTCATGCCCCGACCCCCTGCACACACCCATCTGAGTCAGCACACGCCCAGAGAGAGGAGCCTTCACTTTGGTACAGGTGAGAGAGAGAGAGAGAGAGAGAGAGGCACACAGGCGCTAGGTTTAAACGGCAAACCATCAATCCTGTTGCACAGCAAAATAAACTGTCACATGTCCTTTGGGCTGATCCTCTTCCAGCTCAGAGAGATGGAGGGGGAGAGAGAGAGATGGAGGGAGAGAGAGGGAGAGATGGAGGGAGAGAGAGGGAGAGATGGAGGGAGAGAGAGGGAGAGAGATGGAGGGAGAGAGAGGGAGAGATGGAGGGAGAGAGAGGGAGAGATGGAGGGAGAGAGAGGGAGAGATGTAGGGAGAGAGAGGGAGAGATGGAGGGGGGCAGAGAGAGAGAGATGGAGGGAGACAGAGGGAGAGAGATGATAAACAAATGGAGCAGAGCCAGGGAGAGCAGCGGTGACACACATCCTGGGCTGACAAGCTGCTCCCCGTGCATCCGACTGATGTGGAGGGAAAGAAATCCACACAGGAGGGGAGCGGAGGAGGAGGAGAGGAGGGAGAGGAGGAGGAAGAAGGGAGGAAATCAAGAAAGAGGAGGCCTAGGAACCAGGACCGCCGTGGTGACAGGGATTTGCCCTGGAAAAGAGAAGTGGAGGGAGAGCGAGGGAGGGACAGAGGAGGGTGAAAATGAAGAACACACAGACACACTTGGCGGGTGATTGAGCGATTGATTGGCGGTTGTTGTCACAGCAACAGCAATCGGGGGTGTCTCATCTCCTGACAGAGCACACTGCACGCGTCTGGGGAAGGGGAGGGGTGTGTTTGTGTGAGCGAAAAACCTGTGCAGGCCTCTCTCATGATGGCAGCCAGTATTCCATCCTTCCACTCGCTGTAGCCCTGGTCGAAGCCGCCGTACAGCTCTGCCATAGACAGAGCCTTGGGGCTGATGGGATACTCCTGTTGACAGGGAGGAGGGGGTGGGGGACACCCGCGAGTGAACAAAAAGCAGGGAATTGAACCGGCAACCTTCCCGCGAGCGAACACAAAGCATCAGAGCAGAGAGAAACTGCCAGAAGGTCAGCAGTTCGGGCTCGGTTTGGTGGTTTACAAGGACGGGCTTGAACACATCAGGAGCAGGACTGACAGATGAAGCCTGGCACACCGGCAGAGAGAGAGAGGAGAGAGAGGGCCGAGAGAGGGCCGAGCAAGAAAAAAGAGGGGGCCGAGAGAGGGCAGGGAGAGAACAAAGAGAGGGCCCGAGAGAGGGCAGAGAAGGGCACTGGCAGACAGCTGGGGGACACGAGGGATCATGGAAAGGCCAGAGGCTGAGAGAGGAGAGCCATGAGGGAACAAAGGAAACTGTGGAGAGAGGGAGGGTGGAGAGACAGAGAGAGTGGAGGGTGGAGAGACAGAGAGAGTGGAGGGTGGAGAGACAGAGAGAGTGGAGGGTGGAGAGACAGAGAGAGTGGAGGGTGGAGAGACAGAGAGAGCGCAGGGATGGAGGGATGGAGAGACAGAGAGAGCGGAGGGTGGAGAGACAGAGAGAGTGGAGGGTGGAGAGACAGAGAGAGTGGAGGGTGGAGAGACAGAGAGAGTGGAGGGTGGAGAGACAGAGAGAGCGCAGGGATGGAGGGATGGAGAGACAGAGAGAGCGGAGGGGTGTGAAGATGTTACAGGACATGGCTCTGAGTTGAGATGGCGACATGGCGTGACACAAGGGGACGCAGGAACAAAGAAACGATCTTGTGATGTTGCTGGTGAGATGAGGGGCTGGAGGGGAGGTAGTGACACTGATGTCTGGGGGAGGGAGAGTGTGAGCCATTAAAAACACAGCACAGGGAGAGAGACAGAGAGGGAGAGAGAGGGGGAAAGAGAGAGAGAGAGAAAAGAAAGAGGGAAAATAGAGATTGCAGTTTGGCCTGCTCCAGTTTTCACAGCATGACAGTGTGGGGCTACAGGGGCAGAGGAGTGTGTATGGCACAAGGAGCGTGCATGCGCACACACTCACACGAATATGACATTTAATCCAATCACAACGCCAAGATTCGACCAGTGACAAAAATTGTGAGAGAGACCCATCTGATAGTGTTCTGACAGGTTGGTAGCTGGACTGTATAAACTCAGAGGGGATCTCAGCCAATCAGCGTCCTGGTCCAGGGGATAGAATAAGAACACAAAGGCGGAACAATACTAATCACACATGAAGCCCGGGCAAACAAACAAGCACTCCTTTCCTCATAGGAGCGAGTGTGCGGTACAGTATGCAGGAGTGTGTGTACATGTAGGTGTGCATGTTAAATGTGTGTGTGTTCTGCTGAGACAGCGCTGTGTGCCAGGCTGAGGGGGGAGGGGGGGGAACTGGGATTTGGCCTCTAGTCCCTGCTCCTGTATCTCCAATGAACAGAACACACACACTGGGCCTCGGTGGACCACAGGCACGGAGAGAGAGACACAATAAGGAAGAGAGAGAGTTAAACAGAGCCTGAGAGTTACACAGAGTTACACAGAGAGAGGGAGAGAGAGAGAGGGGAGAGAAAGAGAGGGAGTAAGAAGGAGGGGGAAAGAGAGGGAGGGAAAGAGGTAGAAAGAGAGGGATTGAGAGGGAGAGAGAGAGGGAGAGAGTGAAAGGCAGCAGATGAATCAGTGAGCTGTAAGCCGGCCGTAAGACCGGCTGTGCGCTTATCCACATTAGGACTGACTGAGGAGAGAGTGGAGGAGGATGTGGAAAAGGGAGTGAGGAGGAGTTAGGGAGGGGAGCTGCTGTGAAGGAAAGATGGAGGGGAACTAGGAAACAGGGTTTTGTCAGTAATGACTGGAGATGTGGAGGGATAAAGGGAGCGAGGGACGAGGTTTAAAGAGGTAGAGAGAGTCAGCGGGCCCGAGGATTGAGCAGCTGTATTTCTGGGCTGAAGACATGATTGCCGGAGGACGAAGAGGTCTGGAGAGGTGGTGGAGGGCAGGAGGGGAGGGAAGCAGCACTGGTACTTCTCCTTTCAATTTCAGGCCACTCACCGCTTCCCAATTTCTCTGTCTCATTCTCTCTTTCTGCTAGCTATCCTCAAGTACCTCGGGGTCTTCACTCTCTCTGGCGTTATCGAACTACAATCCCCACCGTGTTATTGAACTACAACCCCCAATAGTCCTTAGGTTTTCTACCAATATCTGCCTGTCTGTCTGTGCTGTGTGGTCAGAGGTACCTGCGCAGGCTCCTCTCATGAGAGAGGACAGCACTCCGTCCGTCCACTCGTTGGTGGAGAGGTCGTACTCGCCATACAGCTCTCCAAGGCTCACTGCCTTGGGGTTCAGAGGGCACTCCTGGAGGCCGGGAGGGCACAGGGGGCAAAGGTCAGAGATTGGACGGAGGTCGGTGGAGAGAGGGAGGCCGGTAGGCGGTGATGGAAGGAAGGAGACGGGGGGAGCGAGGAAAGAGAGAAAGAAGGGCAGAGAGAAAAGGTCAGCCAGGGGAGCTTGAAGGTACAGCATGATTACATGAGGAATGAGCATGAATAGAGCATGTGTGTGAGCGTGTGTGTGTGTGTATAGGAGAGGGTTGGGCACAGAAGGCATAAGTGGAGACGGAGAGAAAGATAGAGAGAGCGGGATAATGAGAAACAGGGGGAGGTGATGTCAGCATGGAGGGAGAAATAGAGAGCTAAAATAGATATGCAAAGAGCAAGGTGTTGAGTCAGAAATGAAAGAACACGAGGCAGGCAGGAGAAAGAAAGAGAGATACCAGAAAACTTAGATAGAGAGAGGGAGAGTATGTGTGTGCGGAATGTGTGTTTTTGAGAGAGAGACTGAGAGAGAGAGAGAGAGAGAGAGAGAGAGAGAGAGAGAGAGAGAGAGAGAGAGAGAGAGAAAAGTGGGAGATATAGAAACAGAGAGAAAAGGAGGAAGCCACAAATAGACACGCAGGGTTGAGTCACAGAGGGAACAGAACAAGACGAGCCCTGAAACCACAGAATTACAGCAGCCGCAGGAAACTGAACACACAGCAGAGCAAAGCGTAAGGAGAAAACACACCCTCAGAAACACAACATGAATATGACGATGTCACACGGGCTCGACACACAGTGGCTGGGGACCAGAGGCACGGTGAGAAGACGCAGACAGGAAGTGCAGCCGGGAATTAACACCACCATTGTAAGTGGAACATTTTCAGACATAATCAGAAATGAAGGACATTTGACAAGACATGCTGGCAGACGCTGGCTTACAGTCTCTCTCACACACACACACACACACATATACACACACACACACACACACGCACACACACAGGCACACACACACACACACACACACACACACACACACACACACACACACACACACACACACACACACACACACACACACACACACACAGGCACACACACCACATTAAAGGAAAAACTATTGAATCAAGACACCAGGAACATCATTAAACGGAAGGCAAGTTGGAAACACAACACAGCCCTTCCCTCCATCCCTCCCCCCGTTCACCATTTTTAACCACATCTGGAGGAGCCACGTGAGATAAAGAAAGAATGAGAGAGAGACGTTGGAGGAAGAGAGAGAACAAGAGAGAGGTGACAAGGGAGACAGGGATGAAGGGAGAGAGAGAGGTGACAAGGGAGACAGGGATGAAGGGAGAGAGAGAGAGAGGTGACAAGGGAGTAGAGGGTAGAAGAGAGAGAGAGTTGATGGCAGTAGAACAAGCTGCTAGACAGATTCATCCAGAGCTGGGGCAGCTTCAGATGGTGCTGGCCTGTCTCCTCATCCAGAGCTGGGGCAGTTTCAGATGGTGCTGGCCTGTCTCCTAATCCAGAGCTGGGGCAGTTTCAGATGACCAGGCTCACTAAGACGCCGCGCCGCTAACACACCGTCGTTAGACAGCCTCCGTAAGCTCTGCAATTAACTCTGTGAGCTGGGCCTGTGTCCTCCTCAACACTGCTGTGTTCAACAGCCAGCAGGACCAGGTGGAAGTGTGGTCCTGTGAGCGTGTGTCTGTCAGACTGTGTGTGTGAGAGAGACAGAGTGTGTATGTGTGAGCGTGTGTGTGTGCAGGATGTGTGAGAGTCTCTATGGCGCGTCTTTCATATCTGGTGAGTGTACTGTCCTCCAGTCAAGTGCATCTGTGTGTGACTCCATTGTCCCTGAGGAAATAGAGCGTTGAACTCAAACTAAACAAACACATGCTGCTGTCATGCCAATGAGGAGGATGTAGAGAGAGACAGAGAGATAGAGAGACAGCAGGTGTGTGTGTGTTTGTGCACTTTTGCGTGTGTGGCTAAGCTGAAATGAGAAAGAAGGAGGGAGGAGGATTCACTTCCTCTGCTCTCTAAGAGATGTTTCGGTTAGGTGGCTTAATCTCCCTCTCTCCTTTTCTCTCTCCTCCTTCTCTCTCCATTCTGTCTCTCCGCTCCGTTAAACACCAAACGTTGCACAAGCCGATAGGCTGACTGCTGGACTGATTACTGGAGGATAAGCTGCTCTGAAGATCATGAGATCCACTCAATTACACAGGATGGGGTTCCTGGGCCCTGGGGACCCATGGGATATGTAGTCTACTGTAGAGAAATGGAGATGTATGGATAGAGTGAGATATGGAAAGAGAAAGAGACAGAGAGATAGAAAGATAGATGTAGAGAAAGAGAGATATGTAGAAAGAAAGATAGGGAAAGAGACAGAGGATGAGAGAAAGAGAGATGTAGAGAGAGAGAAAGAGAGAAATGTGGAAAGACAGAGACATAGGTAGAGATGTAGAAAGAGAGATGTAAAAAAAGGAGGAGGGTAGAGGCCTGAGCAGAGCAGAGTTGGAACCCCCCAGAGACAGACAATGCGACGATATAAAGAGATATACAGAGAGAGGGCGGGAGAGAGAGAGAGAGAGAGGGGGGGGAGCGAGAGAGTGCGACAGAGAGAGAGCGAGAGGGTGAGAGGTGTGCTGAATGCAGCTACAGGGAGATTGCTAGTGTTTAATGTGTAGGAGGTGCTCCCTTAGGGAAGGAGGTTTTCATTCATGCCGCATGTGAAACTGACACAAACACATAAGACTGAAAGATGGATATCGAGATGGAAAAACAACCACCGGTTACAAAGTTCTCCATGACTTAAGAGAATACATACAAACTTTATCCAGCCAGACGACACAATGACAGAGAAAACCCTGACAGGAACACTAGACAGACAGGCAGACACAGATCCGCAGGCAGATGGAGAAAACAAGCCAGGTCGACAGACAGACAAAGGCAGCCAGTCAGCCAGCCAAACCAGCTAGCCATCTAGAAAGCCAGCTAAGGGTACCAGCCAGCCAGACTACTAGCCATCCAGCCAGACTACTAGCCATCCAGCCAGACTACTAGCCATCCAGCCAGCTAGCCAGTTAGCTAGCTAGCCAGACAACCAGCTAGCCATCTAGAAAGCCAGCCAGAGTAGCAGCCAGTGAGCCAGGTATGGAGAGCTACCCACCCGGACCAGGTTGAAGCCAGGCTCTCCTTGGCGGTGCATGGTGGCCAGGGTGCTCTGCAGGGTCCTCCAGGTCACGCTCTTGCCGCAGCCCGTCTTGCCCACGATCATGGTGGAGTGGCGGGAGTTCTTGGTCTCGTACAGCTGGATGACCTTGGTCAGGGTGAAGGGCGTGACCTGCAGCCCACTCTGGATCAGCTCCGCCTCGATGGTCTCCCTCAACTGGGGGAGCGGAAGGGGGATGGGTGAGAGACTAGATACACACGCAATAGTGTATGCTCTCTCTCTCTCTCTCTCACACACACACACACACACACGCACACACACACACACACACACACACACACTCTTCCAGCAAGAAGGCCTCACAGGCCCCAGAGCGTTCTCAGAAAGAGAGGCAGCCCGAGCTTTAAGTGACTAACTGACAAAGCCCTGGCAAAACAGATGGTTGATAATCCATTAAAGAGAGAAAAAGGGAGGGGGGGGTCCTTCAGGCTCTCTGTGTCTCCCAGACCATAAACTCTGACTCGGCCTGGTTATAGGTACCCCCCACCCCCCCAGCTCTCCTTAGCGCCAGGAAGAACCAGGGTGGAAGGAGGGTCGGAGAGAGAGAGAGAGAGAGAGAGAGAGAGAGAGACAGAGAGAGTGTGAGAGAGAAAGAGAGACAGAGACAACAAAACAAGAAAAAGAAACTTCTGGAGGGAGAAACCATAACAATGATTGCTTCCTTCCCTCCATCCATCTCTCCTACCACTGCATCTTCCCCTCTCTCTGTTCACACATGACTGCCACCTAGAAAATGCAGCATCTGCTTTTCACACGACGGAGAGAGGAGCAGAGCTGGGGAGAGGAGGAGCAGAGCTGGGGAGTGGAGAGGAGGAGAGAGGAGCAGAGCTGGGGAGAGGAGGAGAGAGGAGCAGAGATGAGGAATGGTGCATCACATCTGCATGTCTAATTCAAGTCTGGGTCTACTCTGCAGGGGGTCCTGGCCAGGATATTTACTTCTCTGGTTCTTTATGGTAGGATGTTTATCAACGCACACACACACACACACACACAAGCACACATGCCAAAGTATTCTCCCCTCCTGTGTAGAAGGGTATGCAGGTATCTGATAGCAGTGTGGAAAGAGAGAGGGAGAAATTGAAAAGTATGTGTGTGTGTGTGTGTGTACCTTTCCGTAGTCGATGGTAGGGGATTCCACTCCGGGGAAGAGATCCTGGATGATGCCGTTGAACAACGGCAGGTCGATGGTGGCGAGCTTGGCCATGTTCATGTCCTTCATCGACATCAGCAGGATCTGGGGGCAGAGCAAACGGCAAAAGGTTGTGATATCATATCTCGTCTTACTTTTGTACACAAACAGACTTTTAGCTGAGTCACCCTCATGTAGGCCTTTTTATCAGGTTGACATTGTCAAATGAAACCTAACAAATGTACAGCCCTTTCCACACACCGCCGACGGAATTAGAGAAAAAGGAAAGAGGCTTGCTATCCGGTAGCGCATGAATTCCTTTTCAAGCCTTTTCAAGTTTTTGTCCTCTTTGATACATTTTTGATCACAGCCGGTTTCCCTGTGGGGGTGTAAGGTACACATTCTCCCACTGTCAAACCCTGCATATGAACAGTCTCCTGCTGCCTAGTAATCAGTCAACCAGCTAACCAGCCAGCCAGTCAACTAACCAGCATCCAGTTAACCAGGCAGCCAACTAGTAGCCAGCAAGTCAAACAGCCATCCAGAGCTAGCGTACCTCCTCGCCGGCGACGTCGGGGCAGACGCGTCTCTTCTTGCCGGCGTAGCGGAGCAGGGAGGTGAGGGCTCGCAGGCCAAAGTCATAGTGGTCCTGCTTAGACAGCTGCTGAACAGCCAGGGAGTAGAGGGTGAACACCTTCTTAGCTAGGACCTGGGAGGGAGGGAGGGAGGGAGGGAGGGAAGGAGGGAGGGAGGGAGGGAGGGAGGGAGGGAGGGAAGGAAGGAAGGAAGGAAGGAAGGAAGGAGGGAGGGAGGGAGGGAGGGAGGGAGGGAGGGAGGGAAGGAGGGAGGGAAGGAGGGAAGGAAAGAAAGAAAGAGGGAGGGAAGGAAGGAAAGAGGGAGGGAGGGAAGAGAGGATATACATGTGGTGATAGGAGGGGGAGGGAGGGGGAGAAGAGAGGGAGATGTCAGTAAAACATGTCGTGACCCATCACCATCTATGTTCCCTGCCCCTGTGGGGCTCAAGGACATGGTTGAGATGTGTAGCAAGCACAGCAGCAGACAGGTTGTGTGTGTGTGTGTGCGAGTGTGTGCGCATTACACATCTGTGTAAGCGTGCCTGTCATGAGGGTGAGTGTGTGTGTGAGTGGTGATGTGTGTAGTGGGGGTATCTCAGGGAGACATGCGTCTCCACACACTAGACAGCTTGACAGTGGCTGCTGAGATCCCCTCATTGCAGGCAGGTGAGCGGTGTGTGTGTGTGAGTGAAAAGGAACTGTGTGTGTGTGTGTGTGAGTGTGTGTGTGTGTGTGGGGGAGTGAAATGTGCAGACTGTAGAGAATCCTCCAGCCCTCTCCTCCAGGGCTGTGTCTCGGCAGGGTGTCCATGCTCTCTGAGACCCACACACACACACTCAGACAGACCTGGGGCAGAGCCTGGCACTGTAAGCACTGCTCGCCATCTGTGTGTGTGTGTGTGTGTATGTGTGTGCGTGTGTGTGTTTTAGAGAGGGGTCTTAAAAAAATGATCCTAAAGTGACACAATCTAAAAAAGGTAATGCCTTTTGATGCTGAGTGTATGTGTTGCTGTGTGTGTGTGTGTGTGTGTGTGTGTGTGTGTGTGTGTGTGTGTGTGTGTGTGTGTGTGTGTGTGTAAATGCAGGACTCATGGGCTTCCATGTCAGAGTTGTTCACATCTCAAGCTCTTTCATGAGGTTCAGTAAGACACGGTCGGTCATGCACACAGACACGCAAACACACACACACAGACCCACGCACACACACAGACACACACACACACAGTGCTGTCATGCTAGGCAGAGCAGACGATGGGCTCGCAGGAGGGCAAATCCCCCTTCTGTCTGTTCCAGCTCAGAGAGTTCAGATCTGCTCCTTCTCAAACCAGGCCAAACTGGGCCAAACCAGGCTAAACACCTAGGCCAAAACCCCATGCTGAGCTATGTGGTTGATTTCCACTTCTAATGGCATCACATCAACAGGAACAATATCCCTTTGACACCCATGCTGGGGAAGGGGTGTGTGTGTTTCAGTGTGTGTGTGGGTGTGTGTGTGTGTGTGTGTGACATGTGGAGTATCAAATTGAGGGCACAGGCGTTTGTGTGTACATTATTGGTCTGAGTTCAGTTGGCATTGGTTGTAGTTGGTGGCAACATAAAGCAGGCATGAAGTGAAATATAACTCTCCATCTCTCCTCCATCCCTCCATCCATCCATCCCTCCATCCATCTCTCCTCCCCTCTCTTCATGCCAGGCTTGTTTCTGGTCTCCTTCCAACCTCAGTCTTAATCTGCTGTTATTTGCGGTGGTGAATTAACACTATGTCTGGCAGCTAATTACTGTTCCCCACAGGAGCTCTCTCTCTCACACACACACACACACACACACACACACACACACACACACACACACACACACACACAAGCCGATCGCTGTGTGTATTTGGGGGTCTTTACAGGTGGGTATGGTAAAAGTTTGGTGAAGGTTAGTTCTAGGTTATCTGTGCAGTTTTGGCGGGACAGTGTGTGTGTGTGTGTTTGGGTCCATCAGCGTGCGGAAGGCGTCAGAGGTGTGTGTGAGCAGGTGGGAGGCTGCTGCAGCGCAGAATGGAATTAGAATCTTGTTTAACACACGCTGGGGTACTGTAGGGAACACAAATCAGTACCAGAAAGAACACACACACACACTCTCATACTGCGACACACACACACACACACACACACACACACACACACACACACAGAAGCCAGCAGCCCCTGTGTGAGTCAGAGTTAATCCTGCTTCGGCTCTAGTCCCAGAGAGCTGTGTGCCTCTACTCATCCCTCCCTCCCTCCCTCCTTCTTTCATCCCTCCAGTGCATTCTCCAGTCCCATCCTTCCTGCATCTCCCCCCACTCTTGATCTCTCCTTACCTCTCCCCCCCACACATTCTCTCCATCCCTTCCTCCCGCGGTTCGCCTTCCCTCCTCCTCCACCCCTCCCTCCCACCCTCCCTCCACCTCTCCCTCCCTCCACCCCTCCCTCTCCACCTCAATCAGCTCCTCCAGTGATCTCTCACAGTACAGCAGCTGATCCGGCTCCATTCTGATCTCAGACCAGCCCATGACATCAGCACCAGGCAGAGGGCAGGACTGCAGTCTCTCCACACTGACCCAGGATCAACTTCAGTCTCACGGCTCAACTCCATCCAGGACACAGCAGAGTAGCACTCACTACAGCTCATCTCCTGCAGTGGCGCGTCGCCAAGGACTTCACATGCAAAAATAAATAAATACCAAAATAAAATGCGGCACATCAGATTCCTCCAACCACATCCACCCCTAAAAAAAGAATCTAGGGGCGTTCTAATGAAAAGCTGCGGTAGATTTAATTTCCATCCGCTTGATTGGATGATACGCGTGTGTATTGGGAGGAGAGAGAACTCAATCTCATCTCCTGATTGCCTCGCCTCTTAACATAAAAGACACGGGGGCCTGTTTCATTAGCCGGATGATAATTCAACAAGATATCTGCTTTACAGACCTAAGGAGACCAATCTGCAGGGGACCTCAGGGCAGCTGATCCATGCTGGTAGAATGAGTCTCACATGTAAAAGACATGAAGCTGGTCTCCACTGAACGAGTGGAGACACAATACAGGCTGGCTGCTTCTCTCTCCCTGGCCATGTCAAGAGGAGAGGCTTGTGTGTGACGTGGGGCTCCAGGGAAAAGGGCGGGATGTTATTCTGAATGGAGAGTCTACACACTCTACTGTGAATAGATAAGCAGGAGATGCATACACCCGTAGGAACATTCACTGTGTAGCTTGTCGTCAGTAAAGTCTATTATTATGTACGGTACAATGGTGACTATGACTTGAAACTGTAAAAGCCTGCATCCAGCGGAGCCTGTGTACCTTGCAGTTGTTGAAGCCCTCTCCAAACAGGGTGATCTCAGCGATGAGGGTGGAGTCGGGCACCACCATGGAGATGGGTCTGAACATGGACTTGAGGTTGTCAGGCAGCTCTGTACGACCAGCGTAGCCTAGGAGACCACGGGAGGAGCACACACACGTGTTCAGAACACACACATACAGACAGACAGACACACACACACACATGTTCAGAACACACACACACAGATAGACAGACACACACCTATATATTCATAACACACACACAGACAGATAGACACACACACACACACATACTTATATGTTCAGAACACACACACAGACACACAGACAGATAGACACACACACACACACACACATACTTATATGTTCAGAACACACACACAGACACACAGACAGATAGACAGACACACACACACACACACACCTATATGTTCAAAACACACACACACACACACAGACAGACAGACACACCAGGGTTCATGGTGATGAAGATGCCGCAGGACCAGACCAGGCGTATCTCTCGTCCCTCGAAGATGAAGCTGGTGGCTGCAGCGGCCAGAGCAGACAGGATGGACAGGATCTGCTGGGCCACCACGGACAGCACCTCGATGTTGATACGGTTGAACTCATCGAAACAGCCCCATGCCCCCGTCTGTAGACACACACACGGTCAATATCGGCACATACAGAACCTAAAACACACCAGTAAGTGGCTTATTTTATTTGGGACCCTACACTGCCGGGATCCAAGTGTGTTGCAGAGCCACAGTACAGAGACCGGGGCTGTATGACCGGGGCTGTATGACTGGGGCTGTATGACCGGGGCTGTATGACCGGGGCTGTATGACCGGGGCTGTATGACCGGGGCTGTATGACCGGGGCTGTATGAGCGGGGCTGTATGACTGGGGCTGTATGACCGGGGCTGTATGACCGGGGCTGTATGACTGGGGCTGTATGACCGGGGCTGTATGACCGGGGCTGTATGACCGGGGCTGTATGACCGGGGCTGTATGACTGGGGCTGTATGACCGGGGCTGTATGACCGGGGCTGTATGACCGGGGCTGTATGACTGGGGCTGTATGACTGGGGCTGTATGACCGGGGCTGTATGACTGGGGCTGTATGACTGGGGCTGTATGACTGGGGCTGTATGACTGGGGCTGTATGACCGGGGCTGTATGACCGGGGCTGTATGACTGGGGCTGTATGACTGGGGCTGTATGACCGGGGCTGTATGACTGGGGCTGTATGACCGGGGCTGTATGACTGGGGCTGTATGACTGGGGCTGTATGACTGGGGCTGTATGACTGGGGCTGTATGACCGGGGCTGTATGACTGGGGCTGTATGACCGGGGCTGTATGACTGGGGCTGTATGACCGGGGCTGTATGACTGGGGCTGAGCCGTGTGGCTGCAGCCAGCGGGGGGGGGGGGCAGTGAGAGTGTGTCCTGCAGGGTCACGTTACCTGAGCCAGTCCGGAGTACATGCGGCCCATGGACTTGAAGTCCAGCCCCTCGGAGCAGTTGACCACGATGACGTACATGCCCAGAGCCTTGCCCAGGTCCTTCACCGTCTCTGTCTTCCCCGTCCCTGCAGGGCCCTTGGGGGAGCCGCCACGGTGCAGGTGCAGCGCCGTGGTCAGGGTCATGTAACACCTGGGGGAGGGGGGGAGGGGGTTACAGTGTGGACGTTATGTGAGTAGACCTGCCTCTCTGTGGACGGTGAGGTCATGAGGACGGTGACGAGGACGGGGGGAGACCCAGAGAGAGAGAGAGAGAGATCCTTAGGGAGAGAGACATCCGGAGAGAGAGAGACCCCGGAGAGAGAGAGATCCTTAGGGAGAGAGACATCCGGAGAGAGAGACCCCGGAGAGAGAGAGAACCTTAGGGAGAGTGACATCCGGAGAGAGATAGACCCAGAGAGAGAAAGGGGGACGAGACAGCGACCTCTTTTGAACCCTGCTCCTGCGCTCAGCCTCTCTGCATGTGTCCTCTGCACCTGTGGCTGGTGCATTAGCCAGCCTGGTACTGCTGACTACACTAATAGTGTCTGCTATCTCTGCCAGTCATGTAATGGTCTTAACTAATTACACCGATGTTAATCATAGACAGACTCTGTTAAATAGCTGCTCTCATTAAAACAGACCGCTGATGCTGGATGTTGATATGCTATCTAGACTACGATTTGTCTCTCCACTGAATGGCTGTCCTGCTCTTATAATCAACATCCCAATTAGAGGGAGCGATTGATCTCTGGGTTTGGCATGTGTGTGTATGAGCATGTGTGAGTGAGCATATGTGTGAGTGAGCGTGTGAGCGTGTGTGTGTGAGAGTGTGTGTGTGAGCGTGTGTGAGTGAGTGTGTGTGCGTGTGAGCGTGTGTGAGAGTGTGTGTGTGAGCGTGTGTGAGTGAGTGAGTGTGTGTGCGAGCGTGTGTGTGTGAGAGTGTGTGTGTGAGCGTGTGTGTGTGAGAGTGTGTGTGTGAGAGTGTGTGTGTGAGAGTGTGTAGTCTGTGTGGAGGCGGGCCCCACACCTGTCAGTGAGAGGAGTAATGACGAGCCGTCCAGAGTTGCCCAGGTACTCGTATCCGTACTTGAAGTGTGTGTTGGTCTGTCTAATGATGCAGTCATCCACTTCCTGTGGGAGAGAGGAGGTGGGGAGAGGGGGATGAGGGCAGCTGGCTCTCATCCTCAGTGCCTCACAGTCGTCCTCCTCGTCATTTCCATCTCTAAAATGTTGGCATGGACTTTGGTTCACCTCTCCTTCTTTTCTTTCACCCCCCCCCCCCAGAACTTCAGTGGAAGTTTCAGTGAAACTCCCAGTAGCTGAACCTCCCCCCTCCTACCTTCTCCCAGTAGAGGCGGAGCTAGCTGAACCTCCCCCCTCCTACCTTCTCCCAGTAGAGGCGGAGCTGGCTGAGCCAGTCGAAGGCGTTGACGTCGTTGCAGCCGGTCTTGGCCAGCTTGTCAATGACGTCGCGGTCGTGCACCTCCACGGTGACCAGCGCCACGATCTTCAGACGCAGGATCTTGGAGAGGTTCCCCCGGATGGCCTCGGAGTAGCGGTGCAGCATGGACACCTGCGAGGGAGGGGCCGAGGGGCGTGAGACACAGCCGGCGCACACCTTCATCTGAAGCCATGTGCACACAGGGCTGATAGAAGGAGTCAAATATCTGTGTACTGCATACTTATGAATAATTATGTTTTGTTTTTTTTAAGAATAGAAGTATGCAGTGGCATAACGACATCGCTGACGTTGATAACAAACCAAACCGTTTCAAAATCGGTTGAAAATTGAGCAAGTTATGGTCATTTAAAAAGTACATGTAGCACCAACACAATGTTATGGGTGAGCGAGTTGACTGTAGCAAGATGGCCGCCATGTGCGGACGTTCGACTCCGTTTTCCGGCAACGCGGACGAGACATCTACCCTTTATATATATCTATGGTCCCCCCCACCTGTTTCTTCTTCATGGACTTGAGGGCAGACTTGTCGCCCTTGTCCTTGCCCGTGAGGAGGGCCTTGGTGACGTCGGCGGTCCACTGGATCTGGCTAGAGGTGATGAGCATCTGTCCAGGCCAGTCCTTCACCCACTTGTCCCTCTTCCCCGTCATCTTCTTCAGGGCCGTGCGACAGTTCTTCAGGGACTCCTTCAGAGTCCAGCGCATGTTCCTCTCCACGTCGCAGAGCCACGCCTGGAACAGACACACACACACCACACACCACACACAATGAGAGACACTATAGATGATACGCCACGATCACAACCTTTCCTTTCGTCATATTCCTCCCCACAGAGTTATAATTCTGTCGATCCTCCCCACATCACTCCCCTCCCCACCTCCAGCCTACCTCTACTGGCCCCTCCAGCAGGACAGGGTGGGTGAGGTCAACAAACTCCCCCTCAGCGGAGAACATCCCGTTGGCCTCTGACTTGCTGATCCCCACCTGGAGAACACACATAGTGAGGAGCATATCACCCTGTGTGTGTGTGTGTGTGTGTGTGTGTGTGAGTGTGTGTGTGTGTGTGTGAGTGAATGTGCTGTTTGTGTGTGAGAGAGGTAGAAAAAGATAGATACAGTAGATGATTAAAAAGAGAAAGAGAGAAAGATAGTGAGGTGTTTTTGTGCATGTGTGTTCTGGTGCAGATGGGTTTCAGTGTGTGTGTGTGTGTGTGTGTGTGTGTGTGTGTGTGTGTGTGTGTGTCAGCACCTTGGCGATACGCAGGCTCTTGATGTTGTCAAAGCACTTCTTGAGGTGCGGCTGCACGGCCTCGGGGTGGCGAGACTGGCCCAGGATCTCCAGCAGGTCGTCGTTGGACAGGAAGTAGAACCGGGGGAAGATCTGGCGCTTGGTCTCCAGGTACATGTCAAGAGACTTCTGGATCTCCTCCAGCTTGTTGTTCATCTCCGACAGCTTCTCTGGTAGACCTGGGGTGTGTGTGTGTGTGTGTGTGTGTGGGGGGGGGGGGGGTCAATGAGGTATGGGCATGAGAGGTAATTAGGGGAAAACATGACAGACAGAGAGAGACAAACTTAAACTGAGAGGTTAAGACAGAGAGAGAGAGAGACAGAGAGAAAGCCAGAGAGAGAGAGAGGGAGATAGAGAGAGAGGGAGAGAGAGAAAGAGGGAGAGAGAGAGAGAGGCAGAGAGAGGGAGATGGACAGGGCTGGAGTAAGACAGTGTTTGTATTCCCTTCTCCTCTGCCGCCAGGCCGTGGTGTGTGTTCAGCTCCAGAGCCCGGCTCCAGCTAACACACCTGATTAAACTAACCAGCGTCTAAATTGAATGTCATGATTGGCTGGTGATTGGTATTCTACTGAGGCCTCCCTGTAATCTCTGCTCTCGCTGCCTCGCTGGCCTCCTGCACATCACTCCTGGCCCTGGTGTCAAAGTCTTCATTAGCCACCAATGTTTAAAGAAAATGCCCCTTTTCTGCCTTGGTGAGGCGTTTCAACAGCCCCCCTGCCCCCTCTCTCTGCACAGCATCTCCCTGACCCCCGTCCCTGCCCCCCCTCCCCCATCCCTGACCCCCCCCCCCCCCCCCCATCCGTACCTGGGTGGTGCGTTCCCCTCAAGGCGTTGGTGTCCTTGTTGAGGCGGTCCATGATGGTCTTCCAACTGGAGTTGATGTCATCAAACTCTGTGGACTCACGAGGCAGCTGCTTCCTGATGTCCTCCCCCAGGAAGATGTTCTGGAGAGGAGGAGGGGGAGAGGAGGGGGAGGGGAGAGGGGGGGAGAGAAGAGAGGGGGGGAGGGGGAGAGGAGGAGAGGGGGGGGAGAGAAGAGAGGGGGGGAGGGGGGGAGGGGGAGGGGAGAGGAGGAGAGAGGGGGGGAGAGAAGAGAGGGGGGGAGGGGGAGAGGAAAGGAGGAGAGAGGGGGGGGAGAGAAGAGAGGGGGGGAGGGGGAGAGGAGGAGAGAGGGGGAGAGAAGGGAGGGGGGAGGAGATGGAGAGGGGCAAAAAAGCAAAAGCATTGAATGCCTCTCTAAGGCCAAACCAAGGTGTATTTCCACACACACGCACATAAAGGAGGTTGTGAAAACCAGACCACAGAGCTTTGTGGACAGCTAATCAGAGTTAAACGAGCAAATGTGTGGTTTTCTGTTGAACCGGCGCTGAGGACACGGGCTTGAGAGAGCAGCCTGTTGGTGAATGTGTGTTTGTGTGTTCCAGACCACAGTGCTCAGATGGAGGGTGTTAGCACTGGGTACACACCATGTTCCTGTAGAGAGAGGCAAGCCAAGCTCTGCCTGAGAGGGAGAACACAGCAACATGTATGGCACGTGAGTGTGCCATGTTTATTTGTGTGTGTGAGTGAATGAGCGTGATTGTGTGCGCCTGGACATATGCGTGAGTGCACATGTGTGTGTGTGTGAGTGTGTGTTGGGGCATGTTGTGTGTGTGTGTCAGGACGTGTTGTGTGCGTGTGTTACCTCCAGGTACATCCACTGTCTCTGCACGGTGAGGATCATCTCGATGACCTCCAGCACCAGGGAGAGGCAGCGCTCCCAGCGGTCCACCTCCTTCTCAAACGCCCTGACGAAGCGGGACGCCTTCATGGTGGACAGGGTCACCTGGTTGTCCTCCAGAGCCTGGAACACCTCCTCTGTTCCCCTGGAGAAAGGAGCAGGAGGAGAGGAGGGGAAGAGGTGCAGGAGGAGAGGAGGAGGACCGAGGGAGGAGTAGTGGAGGATGTGGAGGGAGGAGAAGAATAAGAGTAGGAAAAGGGGGAGAGAGACGACCGGGGAGAGAGGGAGAAGAGAATGAGAGACATAGGGGTTAGATTACTAATGCAAGTATTTCGCCATACCATCCCAGTCCCAAACACACAGCGTTCCATCCCACAGAAGAAAATGCTTGTATTTCTCCCGTAAGACAGGAGCGTGTGCAGAGAGTGGAGCCCATGAACACAGGTCTGGCCATGTTTTGCTCCTCAAGCCTGTCTGACGGCTCTGTAGCCATGCTGGGAGGGCTGGCCAGAGCAGCCTGCTCTCTGCTCCATTATAACACACACACTCATACACACCCCCATCCACACACATACCGTACCTCCCTCTCCAGCTCCCTCTCTGTCCCCAGGAAAGTGATGGAGGTATTGTGAGGACTGGGGGTGGGGGTGGGGGTGGGGGTGGAGGGTCAGAGAGAGCCTCCATCAGCCCCTCATGAGAAGGACAAAGTGAAGCAGCGTCCGCCTCCGCCCCCCCGCCTAGCGTGCCCGGTAACCATGGCAGCAGCCTCGCACGGCACTGCGGCCGTTGCCATGTCAACGGCGGCGGCAGGGTTTCTGGCGAGGACCGGGCTCGGCAGGGGCGACACACCTGACGCAGGCGCGCACACACACACATACACACACGCACACACACACACACAACACACACACGTAGACACGCACACACGTAGACATACACACACACACACACTTGCAGACACGCACACACACACTCACACAAAGGCAGGCCCACCCTCATGATGGTTGGAGGGTTTGTACTGTATATGAAGTGAGGAGGGGGGGGGGGGATATCATTACTGAATGTGTGACAAGGGTTCAAATGCTGCTTTTTCTAAATGGTGACGTGTGTCGTTTCTGTCGCCCGGAGCCCAGCTGGAGCACACACACACACACACACACAGGCAGGAACCAACCTGACACCTACAAAGGCACAACGCTTTTTTACAGATGCACAGAAAGGCAAGAGGGACACACAAAAAATGAAGCGGGTCTCACACACACACACACTCTTAGACACACACTCTTAGACACACACACACACACACACACACACTCTTAGACACACACTCTTAGACACACACACACTCTTAGACACACACTCTTAGACACACACACACACACTCTTAGACACACACTCTTAGACACACACACACACTCTTAGACACACACTCTTAGACACACACACACACACACACTCTTAGACACACACACACAAACACGCAGAGAGCATGGCTCCAGCAGGTGTGCGGAGAGACAACCTTTCTTTCATCAGACGTGGTAGGCTTCAATCCCCCTCCTCCTGTTTAAAGCTGCTCCTCCACTCTGGCTGTCTAATTAGAGCCCCTGCCTGGCTCTGGGCTGGCTGGGGGACTTTGCACACACACACACACACACACACGTCACAGCTCAATCTCTTCCACACTCACAAGCACAAACAGATCACTATATATACACATTTCTTTCAAACTCCAAAAAGCAGCAGCACATCACCTTAACACACACACACACACACACACGCACACACACAGCATCACGCCATACCCCGTTGCTGGCCACATATTAATAACCAAGTCTCCAATGTCAATTTCAGCTCTCAAGGACTGTGGGTGCTGAGCAAGGCAGGGGCCATGCAGAGAGAGTGCTGGAGACACACACAGAAGCACACACACACACACACACAGAGAGAGAGTGCTGGAGACACACACAGAAGCACACACACACACACACAGAGAGAGAGTGCTGGAGACACACACACAGAAGCACACACACACACAGAGAGAGAGAGAGAGAGAGAGAGAGAGAGAGAGAGAGTGGGGCCTTAATGGAGTAATGCATTCATGTCCTTATTCATAGTGATTCCCTGGAGCTTGCTGGGTCCTCCAGCTCATCTACCTAAACAAAACCTCAATACCTCTGGCAGGGAGGGATGGAGGGAGGGCAGGGGGGGGGGTGGAGGGAGGGAGTGAGAGGGAGGGCAGGGGGTGGGGGGGGGGTGGAGGGAGGGAGTGAGAGGGAGGGCAGGGGGTGGGGGGGTGGAGGGAGGGAGTGAGAGGGAGGGCAGGGGGTGGGGGGGGAGTGAAGATGGGGTAGTCAGAGATGGAGGTTGTCATGGCATTGAATACCCGCCGTTTTATCACATCTGATATGGGGAAGAAAGAAATCTTATGAAAGGACGAAAGATAGTTAGGTAGAGAACAGAGGGCGAGAGAGAGAGAACAGAGAGAGAGAGAGATAAAGAGGATGGCAGGGAGAGAGCAGAGGAGAAGAGAGAGCAGAGCGGGAGCGGAGGGCCCAGCAGCAGGCGAGAGGGGGGCAGGTTGTTTTGAAAGCGCCGGGTACTTGACCTCCAGTGTGGTGAGAATGAGAGGAGAGGGCCTGGCCTGGGGCTGGCTGTGCTCCCCTCAACACAGCACGCTTCATCAGCCAGCCACAAACTCAGATAGGGCACACACACAAACACACACACACACACTACTCTGAGCATGAATACACTGTATGCACACATGAGAGAAAGATCCATATGGCACCATCTTGAATGCCTCAGAGCACATCCAAGTGTACATACACACACATTCATATCACACACACACACACACACACACTCCCTATGCAGTTTTGCCATGCACACACACACACACACACCACCCAGCCACACACCATTTACAGTCAAATGCTGCTAGCACTGTAGGGCACACACACGTACTGACTGACCCATATACACCCACGCAGTAATCATGCTTGACAATGCTGACAGACCACACATGTTGTACACACACTATAATTACACACTAACCCTGAGGACACAGATAACAGATATGGGTTGACTGACACAAGCACCCAAACACACAAAGGGTTCAATACCCACACACACACACACACAGTGATGTTTCCATTGACTGCTCAAGCAGTCACCCGGCCTCTTTAAATGCTGAAACAACAAACTCACTGACCCAAAGCTCTGTTCACATGTGCTTGGCTTGGTCTGGGCTAATACACAAACACAACACACACACACCCCCAAAAGATAAAATATATGCTGATCGATGTGGAGCTGGAAAAATGCCCACAGGGCTAATGCCCACTGTTCTGGCTGGTTGACTGGCTGGCTGGCTGGCAGACTGGCTGAACAGAGACCAGAGGCTGAGTGAATGGAGGATGTGGCTGGCTAGCTAGCTAGCTAGCTAGCTGTCTGTCTGGCTGGCTGGCTGGCTGGTTGGCTGGCAAACTAGCTGGACAGAGCCCAGAGGCTGAGTGAATGGAGGATGTGGCTGGCTGGATGTGTAACTGTGTTTTCGATCACAATATACTGCCTGCTTTTAATGTTTCACACACGAGAGCAGTGGAATAATCTTTTGGGTGAATCTTTGATGGTGTGTGTAGTGCAAACGCCCAAGGGCATATTTATAAATGGGTAATTCTATTCAGAGCCTTGAGTGTGTATCCACTGCAAAGCAGGGAACGAGTGACAGACATGCAGAGAAACGCATCATTGACACACCTCTGAAGTTCCCGCACGCACAGACATTCATACACACACTCGCTTACACACATACACAAATGCACATGAACCATTTTTGCATATTAAAAGTAAGCTAGAGCTTATAAACACACACACACACACACAACCCAAATGCCACTACCTTGTAAAAAAGATGCCAGTGTACACACAGACTGAAATGAGAGAGGCGCATAATTGGGACCATAACTGGAAACAAGCGTGTTTATGTGAGAGAGGGCTTTAGTGTTTCATGTCTCGGTGTACTTTGACTCTATCTGACAGCATCTTGGACACACGACACTGCATGTTAACGTGAAGCCAGCTACTGGGTCCAGCTCTACGTTGTTTTGTTTGTTGATGTGTGAGAGATAGACTGGAGGAGGCCCATGCAGAGGAGGCCCATGCAGAGGAGGCCCATGCAGAGGAGGCCCATGCAGAGGAGGTCCATGCAGAGGAGGTCCATGCAGAGGAGGCCCATGCAGAGGAGGCCCATGCAGAGGAGACCCATGCAGAGGAGGCCCATGCAGAGGAGGCCCATGCAGAGGAGGCCCATGCAGAGGAGGCCTCTCCACCCTGCCTCCACTCCATGTTCACTGTGCTCTCTTCTCTCCTCATCCTGAACTCCTCTCCTCCTTTTCCTTCCCCTCTCCTCCTTTCTCCTCCCCACCCCCCTCTCCTCTCCTCTCCTATCCCAGGACAATCAGTGGTGCTGGCTTGGGATGCTAATTGAATTGGGCTGGAGGTCTGGTGGTAATGTGCAGCAGATGGCCGGGGCATTCCTGCATTCTCCAGCAGCGGGCCTGGATCTGCCCAGGGTAATGAAAGCAGCACGCAGGCTAGAGAACAGCCCTCACCCTCTTACTGTGGCTCTACACACACTGGCACTCACACACTCACTCACACACACACACTTTTGTCCCCTCATGGCCACTTGCTCAGAAAAGGTGTCACACAGTGTTGTCGTCATTTCATCCAGGAATACGGCGTCTGACTAATACACAAACGCACTTGCCTCTCTGATGCACGCACACGCACACACATTAGCGCTGACACACACACACACACACACAATCGACAGTACAGTACATGTCTTTGTTACATTCACCATATACACTGCACCCAAACCCAGCTCTCCAGTACCAGGCTGTTGAGGCCTGTCACTAGGTGGCAGTGTTGAGCTGTGAGGACTCCACAGCGCTGGTGTTTAGCGATGTGGGGGCGCTGCACTGAAGACATAATAAAGACACAAATCAATGTTGATAATTTGGAGAGTGGCCCGACCTGGACTGAGTTATAATTTTCCAGGTCTTGTGCTGCGCTGGAGAGTAAACAGTATGCACAGTAAATCAGAGGGGAGGCTGGAGAGAGGGAGGAGGGGAGCGAGGGAATGAAAAGGAGAGAGGAAAGAGAGTGAGGCGGGTAGGAAGAAATGCTTTAGAAAAAAAAGGAAAAAAGGAGAGAGACAGCGGCATGAAGGGAGAGAGAGAGAGGCGGGGGGGAAGAGAGAGAGAGAGAGAGGCGAGGGGGGCAGAGAGAGAGGGACGAAACAGAAAGGGGGAGAGAGAGAGATAATACGAGATGTGGTTGAAAAGCAGCTTCTAATGTAATAACTGCTCTGTGAGGAGGGAAACATACAATAACAACCATCATCGGCTATCAAGTGCATCTGGAAATAAGCGCAACACAACCTGCTATATGTCTGTACGTGTGCACTGATGTGTGTGCGTGTGTGTGCATGCGCTCTCTGGGTGATTATCCTGCTGTGACATGAGCGTGGGCAGATTAGAGGTGAGACAGATAGAGAGGTGCATTGTCGTCAGGACGAGGAGTGTGTGCTCGAGTAAAACAACACGCGAAGAAAACCATGTTCTCTGCAAACCTCTGCAAACCTCTGTTAGGGCGTCAGGTGGCTGAGCGGTTAGGGAAGCGGGCTAGTAATCAGAAGGTTGCCAGTTTCCCGGCAGTGCCAAATGGCGTTGTGTCCTTGGGCAAGGCACTTCACCCTACTTGCCTCGGGGGGAATGTCCCTGTACTTACTGTAAGTCGCTCTGGATAAGAGCGTCTGCTAAATGACTAAATGTAAATGTAAACCAGACAACGTGTTTTGTACGTTTGTGTCTGAGTGTGTGCAGTTCCCCTCTGAGGAGGTCTGTACGTACGTTTGTGTCTGAGTGTGTGAGCCTGTATAAGTCTGTGTGTGTGTACGAATGTATTAGTGACTGAGGGTGTACAAGCGTGTGTGTGTGGGTGCGTGTGTCTGTGTGTGGGTGCGTGGCAGCCGTTCTGGGGGCAGTGAGAGATGGATGGGTGAGTCTGTAGGTGGTAATAACAGGGGACTTGTGCTCTGCCGTGTACAGCATGTCCTGCCGTTCTGTTATTCCAGCCAGAGCAGCACAGCACAGGGGCTGGAGCATCCACTACAGGACCCCGTCACATAACAGGCTGTGCTCTGGCACACACACACACTGTGCACACACACACACACACGAACGCACACTGTACACACACCCTGTTAACACACACACATACACATGCGCATGCATACAGACACCCACAGGTACTGTACATAAACACACTGCGCAGTACACACACACAGATACTGTTCACACGCCACTCACTGTACACACACACACACATTATGCACCCTCACACATCTTCCTGTCCCCAGAATGAGGCACCAGCATACCTTGGCCTCTGCTCAACCACCAACCTGCCATGGGTGGGCGACCACATCCACACTGTGTGTGTCTGTGTGTGCACTGTCTCTCTCTCTACTGTATGTTAGTGTCTTACTCACATCATCCACAGTATCATCATCCATCATCTGTCCTGCCCTCCCAGACACCTCCATCAGTTACTGAGAGGCCCAATCATTTGGAAATTTGATTAAGTCCCCCCCTCCTCCCCCATCCTCACCCCTCAGACAAGCCATGTGAATACAAAGCAGCCCATATTAAGACTATCCCATAATAAAGAGTGGTGAGAATGATTCCCGAGTCCCAGGATCTAAGCTTCTGTAGGAAACGACAAATGGAGGGAGATTAATCATACGTTTATCCTCCCCTCTCTCTCTCCCTCTCTCCCGTGTCTGTCCAAATCTCTCTCTCTCCCGCCCGCTCTCTCTCTGTCCAGACCTCTCTCTCTCTCTCTCTCTCTCTGGCTAGTTATGTGGCCAGGGATGGGATGATGGGGCATAGGTTTGTGTTAAACAAGGGGACGAGAGAGGAGCAGGAGAGACGACCTGATGGCATCTCTCCTCCTCCACTGAATCCTCGTGTTACCAAGGACGCAGATCTGAAAGAGAGACAGGCAGAGAGAGACCGAGAAGGACAGATCGCGGCAGCAAGAGACAGAGAGAGACACAAAGCCTCTGCTCAAGAACGAGCACCTAAGGATCTATAAATAGGAGGAGAGGAAGGAGAGAGAGAGAGAGGAGGGCAATTGGTGTGTAAGCTCTTTCTATCTTGCAGTATATCCTCGACATGCCGTCCTCCTTTTCCTCCCCCTCTCTCTCTCATCCACTTCTACCTGTCAATGTTGTTCATCCACTCCCTATTATCCTACCCTATGTGTTTTTCCCTCATTCTACAATCCATCACGCTCACCTTCCCTGTCTCACCTTCCTTTCTATGTCTTCACTCTGTTCCTCTGCTTTTCCACCTTCCTTTCCTCTTCCTTTTCCCCCTGATTCTCTCTCCGCGTGCATGTGTGTATCTGTGTGTGCGTGATTGGTATGCATGTGTGTGATCTGTGTGTTAGTGTGTGTGACCTGTGTGTGTGTGTGTGTGTGACCTGGCGGCTCCCAGGTGGGAGAGGGGAGGTGACGTGACACCTGGAAGCCGGCTGACAGCCTGGAGGAGCGAGACGCAGCTTCGCCGCTTTCATCCCTGACGTTTCAACATCCTCCTCCAACCTCACACACCGGTCGCCACATTTAGACACGCTCACACACACAATGACATATCCACCCCCCCACACACACATATATACACACACACACACACAAAATGACATATTCACCCCACCCACCCGCCCCCCCCACACACACACACACACACAGATAGACATGTCAACACCCATCCCTAGGTAAGCATGGTCAGATGGTTCCTACAACCTTTGTGTGACCACACAGCTCCTTGCCCTCCACCCAGGGTCTTCCACACTGCCCTCCCTCACCCAGGGGTACTGCCCTCCCTCACCCAGGGGTAATGTCCTCCCTCACCCAGGGGTACTGCCCTCCCTCACCCAGGGGTACTGCCCTCCCACACCCAGGGGTACTGCCCTCCCACACCCAGGGGTACTGCCCTCCCACACCCAGGGGTACTGCCCTCCCTCACCCAGGGGTACTGTCCTCCCTCACCCAGGGGTACTGCCCTCCCACACCCAGGGGTACTGCCCTCCCTCACCCAGGGGTACTGCCCTCCCTCACCCAAGGGTACTGTCCTCCCTCACCCAGGGGTACTGCCCTCCCACACCCAGGGGTACTGCCCTCCCTCACCCAGGGGTACTGCCCTCCCACACCCAGGGGTACTGCCCTCCCTCACCCAGGGGTACTGTCCTCCCTCACCCAGGGGTACTGCCCTCCCACACCCAGGGGTACTGCCCTCCCTCACCCAGGGGTACTGCCCTCCCTCACCCAGGGGTACTGTCCTCCCTCACCCAGGGGTACTGCCCTCCCTCACCCAGGGGTACTGCCCTCCCTCACCCAGGGGTACTGCCCTCCCTCACCCAGGGGTACTGTCCTCCCTCACCCAGGGGTACTGCCCTCCCTCACCCAGGGGTACTGCCCTCCCTCACCCAGGGGTACTGCCCTCCCACACCCAGGGGTACTGCCCTCCCACACCCAGGGGTACTGTCCTCCCACACCCAGGGGTACTGCCCTCCCTCACCCAGGGGTACTGCCCTCCCTCACCCAGGGGTACTGCCCTCCCTCACCCAGGGGTACTGTCCTCCCTCACCCAGGGGTACTGCCCTCCCTCACCCAGGGGTACTGCCCTCCCTTACCCAGGGGTACTGTCCTCCCTCACCCAGGGGTACTGCCCTCCCTCACCCAGGGGTACAGGACTCCAGCCCCGCGGCCTCGCCACACAAACATGTCAGACCCAGTCATGAAACATCCCTGTGTTTGGCATGTCTGGCTCTGCGCTGTCTGGGAGAGATTAATCTGGTACTTTACTACTGTCAACATGCTAGGGTTTCAAACGCCCTGTGATCCTAAACAAACTGTCACATGTGGTTTCTGCCGATGGGAGAGGTAATGTGTTTCGGGAGGGAAAACGTCATTTCTTAGACGCACTGGATGTTCCGTTGGCTGATAAGCTGTTTAATGTGACATCATTAGATTACCAACCAAAACCCCCCCCCCAAACAATCGTTAAGGTCATGGCTTATCGGAGCTCTCCAAAGCTTTGGCATCTCTTATTGTGCATAAGCCCCTTCTTTTCTCCCCTCTTCCTCCTCTACCCCTCCGAGCCCTGGAGGCCTTTGGAAGTGACTTCATAGCACACACACACACAGACACACACTCCCCGCACACTGCCACACCTAATAACACAACACTGCAGGAAGACTGACCTGACTACATCACTAATGTTCCACAGCCCTGAGGCAGTGCTGCTCTATCATGTTGACAAAATGGCTGCTCCCTTTAGTTTAGCACCAGACAGGATGATCTTGTGCGTTGCTCCTTTGTTGTGGGGAGTTATTTTCCCCCGATATTAATGCAGCGCGAGACTGGATCTGACGTTGCAAAACATCCCCGCTTCCATCGTACCGTAAACACACACCAACCAAGCCCTCCTCGGTTGAGCAAGGGGTGGAGATGCGGAGGGGGAGGTTGGGTGTGTGTGTGAGTGTGTGTGTGTGTGGGGGGGGGAGTGGTTGTGAGGGAGGGACACATGAAAGTTATGGTTCAATTAGGCGGAGGGTAAAAATAATCTAATCCATAAATTAGCTAAAAGTCAATTAGGACAAGTTGCCAATTAAGGACAAATGTGTGACTTGAGGGCAAGTCTATAACAGGCAGCAGGAGCAGCCCCACTCTGGGAGGACTGTGTCCTTGCTTGTTTACGTGGTGCCGGGCTGAGGCAGAGCAGGGACCGTGTCTGCTAGAGAATTACCCACGCTCACGCAATCTGCTGAGGCCCACCTAGGGGCCCTGGCTAGCTGTCTGTCTGGCTGTTCTGAGTAGATCCTCTGGTTGTGTTGCGTGTCTAAATGTGTGTGTGTGTGCTGGGGGGTGAGGGAGTCAGGTGTTAGAAGGAGTTTATAGGGCAGAATGAGCGATTCTGATCTGACTAAATGCTCAGCAGAGCCGTGCTCTGGCGGGGGGAGTTACCCAGGCTTGTCGGCTGTGTGTGGAAGAGCAGTCAAACTAGCTCCGTTACCCTGAGCAGTGAGCTCACGCAGCCTGCTGAAACAGCAGATCCCCACACTGCTGGGGGGAAACCTGGAACAGCATGTTTTACCCTGAGCCTCCCTAAGACCAGGGGGCTTAACAGAGGAGCCTATCTTCTGGTCTCTCCTGTGACCTTGTACCTGGTGACCTGACCTCTCTGTGACCCTTGACCCCCCGTCCCTCCTCACCTCAGCCTGTGGTGACCCTTGACCCCCTTTCCCTCCTCACCTTAGCCTGTGGTGACCCTTGACCCCCTCCTCACCTCAGCCTGTGGTGACCCTTGACCCCCTCCTCAGCTCAGCCTGTGGTGACCCTTGACCCCCTCCTCACCTCAGCCTGTGGTGACCCTTGACCCCCTCCTCACCTCAGCCTGTGGTGACCCTTGACCCCCTCCTCACCTCAGCCTGTGGTGACCCTTGTCCTTGTACGGGGTGATGTCCAGGACCGTCTCCTCCCAGGTCTTAGCGATGCTCTCCAGGCCCTGGAAAGTACCAGAATAACAACGTTCACATCCACACACGTACCTCACCTCACATGCAAATTCCGGAGCAAGGGTGTGTGTGTGTGTGTGTGTGTAATGTGTGTGTGTGTGTAATGTGTGTGAGTGTGTGTCGAGGGAGCAGGGGAATTAGCGGCCTGAGCAGGCGAGCAGACAGCTCTCCTACAGATGTGAAACCATTGATGTTGGCACCTCACGGAGCGGCGCTCACTCACATCACACAGCTGAACCTTCCAGAAATAAGCATGATGATGAACAAGGCATGCAACCAGATATATATTTAAATATACACACGTTCTTCTTTTCCTCGCTCATTCTCCTTTCCCCACCTCTTTTTCTCATGACTTTTAAGTGAACTGTGTCAGGGGTTGTGTGGGGGGGGGGCAGAGGGGGTGGCCGTGGGTGTTCACACACTCTGTGTTGATGTAACCTCTGTTGGTGCTGAACACTGAGGTGGGGTGGGGCAAGAAAGAGGGAGAGAGAGAGAGAAAGAAGGGGAAGGAGAAAAACAGAAAGAGAGAGAGAAAAGGAAGAAATGTCAAGAGAGAAGTGAGAGAGAGAGATAGAGAGAAAGAGAGAGAGAATGCGCTGGAGAGAGAGGACTCAGAGTGTCTGACAGTCCGACAGGGCTGGGGACCCAGGACAGCAGGGGGCCCCCCGGTCTGATCTGATGTGGAGGATATCAAGCCCTGCTCAGGCTCAGTCTCCCCTGGCGCTCAGCTGCCAGAGCTGGACCCACCCAGGGGAGACCGCAGTGATGAACTGCAGCCACAGCGCTAATGCTAGCACCGCTAACGGCTAGATAGCAACCTAACCTCTCACATTTATGATCGCTGCAGCTTGCTGGATAATTAACCCCCATTGCTGCTCTTGCTAGCAAGGTACTTAACCCCTCCGGTACCCCTCTGCTCCAGCTAGTCGGCTAGCTACTTGACCCTTAGCAGCGCTGCATCTAGCTCTGTACCTGGGGCTATTAGCACACAGAGACCTCTGCACCTGTGAGCCATTTATCACTATAGACCCACACTGCCCACCAGGAGGCTTTCATAAGCTGTGAGCACACATGGAGGCGGGCCCGGGTCCCACAGGAGACCAGGGTGAACACTTTGGAGGGCCCTGAAAGGAAATACACTCTGAACTATGAACCCGGAGAGAAAATAGAAAAGATTGAATGACTGACGCCCCAGGGACATGTATGTGTGGAGAGAGACGGAGAGATGATGAAGTCAGTGGTACATGTTGTGGTAGACAGAGAGAAAAGATAGAAGGGGGGGGGAGACAGAGAGAAGGCATGAACGAGAGAAACGGGTAGAAAGAGAGAGACAGAGAGTCTGGCAGCAGACAGCAGAGAGAGGCTCGACACAGGGAGAGAGGTGTGCTTGTCAGCAAGGCAGAGAGCACAGCCCGCCCCCCCCCCCCTCCCCCACAGGGCCGACCTGCTCTATGGAGAGCTCCTTGCTGGCCGCTCCGGAGATCTCGGCTATGCGCTCAGCGTGCTGGTCCATCCCGAGCGCCACGATCTTCTCCAGGGTGAAGTCTGGACTGGTGTGGTCGAACGACCGCTGCAGCTCGTGCCTGATCTGCTCCCAGTGTCTGGTGGCACACACACACACACATCAGGTTAGAAAGGCCAGGTAAGGGAGGAAGGACAGAGAGGAAGAGGGAGCTGAGTGGAGAGTTCCAGATGAGGAGATCCAGGTCCTTCAATGCATCTATTCATTTGTATTCCATCTCATTCCAGGGTTGTCCCTCCCAGCAAAGTGGGGGCTTTAGATGGGAGGCAGAGACATATGTGTGCACGTCTGGTGCAGTCTCTCCTCCAAGTGTGTCATTCCCACCTCGCCCTGACGAGCCTGACTGACAGCTGACAGGAGGAGACGGAGGAGATGGAGGAGGGAGGGGAGGTATCTGTGCCCCCATCCCTCTGGCGTTTTTCCTGGTGTTTAATCACAGTCCCTGTCTCTCACTGGGAAACTCTTCCCCAGGTGCCTCCGCGACTCTTGACTTCAAACACACAACCGTGAACCCTCTCCCCCCCCCTCCCCCCCCCCACCCCCCGCGGCGTTCTGCCGAGTCTCGCTGTGAGTCCACGCTGTTACACGCTCACTCTCCCCCACCGCCTCTCCCGGGCCTCCCCTCCCATCATTCAACGTCAGGCGTGAGGATGGTGTTTATGGTGTGATGCTGTCCCTGGGCGTGCGGGCGAGGCTGCGACAGCTTGGGAGAGATCTTTCAGAGGGTTACATCACCCACGATTAGCTCCTGTCGGTCTGTCGTATCGTAGACACGTATCCACACGGACTCTGGGCCCTGTGTCAAAACAAGCACCCTGGAGGAGGGAGCTGGACAGGCCAGGGGTTCTGACAACGCCAGGTCCAATCTGGGGGGGGGGGGGGGGGCTGACGGAACCACGACAGGGATAGAACCCCTAGAACACTGCTTTGAATGGGAAATGATTTGCCTTTTTGGGGGGGGGTTGGCGGTTGGAGGACTTGTGTATTATTACAGACACAGGAAGAGAGAGACAGAGAAGGGAGAGAGAGAGTTGAGGGTCAACATTCCTCTTGGCCGGGTCTGGCGCCAGGCCTGCTCTCTTCCCACTTCCAAGACAGAGAGACAGAGAGACAGGGCCAGGCCTGGGGAGGAGGGGGGACCACTGGGACCTGATCGTATAGACACTGCCGTCTGACAAGGGGAAATTACATAGTGTATTAAAGAGGGGGAAATTAGACATATAAGGAAGGAAAACCTCAGGAGTGCACATGCTATTGAAGACCGTAGGAGAAGTACTGTACACTGTACGGAAACATCGATGGGGAAGATTAATTTACACTGTTTTAAAGTCTTTTAACAGACCTTCTCCTCTCAACCGAGTACTCTGCGGCAGAGCTGCATACAGGGCTGGAGATGATGAATTGGGAGGATAATTTCATTCGAGTGAGGATGAATGGTAGGTGAGAAGGACACTAGTCTTTGTCCCGTGCCACAGAGTAGGATATGTGAACTGCTTGAGTTTGCTCTGATGCAACTCTATTATAGGAGGACAGTCTCCCTCCCTCCCTCTCTCCCTCTCTCTCCTACCTGTCTCTTATGGCAGGGTTCTTCAGGTCTGAGATGAGAGGGATGGTCCTCTTGAACTGGTCGATCCTGTTCTTGGAGAATTCCACAATCTCCCACTGTCTATCCTGCAGACCACACACACACACACCACACACACACCACAACACAGCTATTGTACACTAGCTACATAGGGACAGTCTAAGCCTGCGTTCCAGCTGAGCATCATGCATTGTTAAGGAAACTGCTAACACGTACATTATACTAATGGAAGAGCAAAGCTGTTAATCACCCCTGTGGAGGACAAACCCTGTTATTACACACGACTGGCACATTGAACATAGGATATTAATATGCATATTTCATACAGCCTTTATGTAGGTTTTTATGTTTCATATTTTATTTCTTCATAAATATGTATTGTTTATAAGAAACGCTCACACTAGGATTTATTTATTTAGGAAGTGTGGGGTAGAGGACAATGAGTTCCAGTCGCCCTCTTCTTATACAGCAGGGTAACACATGCTGAGTAAACACAGAGCGCAGACCTTGAGCTCTCGGCTGAGCTTGTGTAGCTTCTTGAACATGGTCTGGGCCGTGCTCTCCATGTGCTCTGTCTGCAGGCTGCAGAACTGACCGGCCTTCCACTCGTCCCAGTGGGAGTCCCACTGTTGGCTGATCTCCCATACCTGCTGCAGGTGGTCCAGGTCCTGGAGAAGCACACACACACACACACACACCATCAGATATCAGGGTTATCTGAGCCCATACACTCACCGTCTGTGGGAGGATTCCTCACAGTAGGTTTGGAAAGACACAACTTTTCATGTCTGCATCAACACTTCCTGTCTGTGTGTCACGGGGGGCAGCAGCATCAACAACACTGTGCTCCCCCTAGATGTGGGACCACAAGCTGTTGAAGACAGAAGGAAAGAGACAAGGAGAGGAGAGGGGCAGGCAGACAGGCGTCCTGTAGGTGTGAGAGACTCTGTGTGTGTGTGTGTGTGTGTGTGTGTGGGGCGGCGGGCAGACCTTCTCCAGGGTCTGGACGTCCTTGGAGAGCGGCTGCTCTATCTTGAAGATGCTGAGGCCGTGGCGGATGACGCCCTCTTCTTCCTTCAGCAGTTCCAGCTGGGCCCTCAGAGCAGCCACCTGCTCCAGGGCTGACTCACAGGACCCCGCGCTGCCAAACGGACCTACACACACACACACACACACACACGAAGGAGACACACAGTGCAGTACACGCATGAATACACAGAGATCCTGTAGCACACGTCTAGCATACGCATGAACACACACAGACACCCACAGACTAACTATCGCCGGACAGAGTCCATAGCACACAGACGCCAACATACAGATAAGTAAACACGGTACACACACACACGCACGCGCACACACACAGAGCTGCTAATGCACGTGTGGTAATGTGACGAGGTGGAAGGTATAATAAAGCATCAAGGGGAGCAGTTCAGGTTTCAGAGTGGAGGCGCGGGGAGAACAGAGCAGCGATGGTTATCTCTGATGTTTGGTTTCATACGGTGCAGGGGGTCAGCGAGGTGTTCCTCCCTCTGGGTCATTAAGGTTGTTTCACAGCTGGACCGGAGAGGTCGGAGGTCAACCCGTCCTGAGGGAGGGGGGGAGAGGGAGGGGGAGATGAAGAGTAGGAGCCGAGGGAGGAGAGGGGGAGCGAGGGTGTTTATGCGTGCGAGAGAGAAAGAGAGCGATGGAGAAAGAGAGAGACAGAGTAGGAAAGAAAGGCAGACGCAGAGATAGACAAAGAACGAGAAATAAACAGAGAGAGCTAGAGAGAGAGAGCTAGAGAGAGAGAGCTAGAAAGAGAGAGCTAGAGAGAGAGAGAGCTAGAGAGAGAGAGAGAGCTAGAGAGAGAGAGCTAGAGAGAGAGTTAGAGAGAGCTAGACAGAGAGAGAGACAGATAGACAGACCCAGTGGACAGAGGTGTGAGACCCTCCTCTTAATCTGGGGGTTTGAGAATGTTGGCTGGGGACTAGGCCTCTCCAGCCTCCCCACAAAGACAAGGGGCTCCCACGGCCAGGCCTGCTCCGTCACTTGTCAGCTTTGATTTACGAGACACTTGATCTTCAGACCCCCACCCCCTCCCCCTCTCCTCCGTCTCCTGACAGGCCGGGCAGAACACTCCGCAAATCCGTCCTGGTCTCCGCTGAACACACACGGACCACCCCGAGATCTGGTGTGTGAGTCTGTGTGTGTATTCTGGTGTACTTATGACCCCCCCCCCCTCCTTCTCCACCCCATCTCTTATCTGCTTTCAATTAGAGCCCTTGGCTGGACTGGCCGGTTCCCTCTGCTCTCTCGCTGTAGTTGTGTCGATGTGGCCGGGGTCCTAACCAGGGGAAGCATGGAAAACGCTCTGCATAGTGGAGTCTGGCTAAACTAGACCACTGGAGGATTCCTACCACACTCTCTGGGACAACCTGGTGGACTTCATTAGGTGACAGACAAAGAGAGGGAGACAGAGAGACAGAGAGAGAGAGAAAAAGAAAGAGAAAGAGAGAGAGGGAGTGAAAGAGAGACATGAGAGAATGCAACTGAGAGAGCCAGAAACAGAGCAGGAGTGTCTGCGTGTGACAAAGAGAGACGTCTATTTGATGAGACAGTCTATGTTAGAGCATTAGACGGGTCCATCTCCTGCGTTGTGTGCCTCACAGCAGAGAAGGGCTTGTGTCTGACTCTGACCCAAATGAAGGCTATTACAGAGAAAGAGAGAGAGAGAGAGAGAGAGAGAGAGAGAGAGAGAGAGAGAGAGAGAGAGAGAGAGAGAGAGAGAGAGAGAGAGAGGAGAGAGAGAGAGAGAGAGAGAGAGAGAGAGAGAGGTGTTCTATGGTGAATACTAATGTTAGGAAACACAAAGCTGTCTCCGGGACTCATTAACCTGGCAGTCAGCAGCCATTGTTTCACACAACGTTACAAACATTCCCAGTGTCTTCAACCAGGCTGTGTTCGAATGCCCAAAGCACCTTCAAGGAGCCTGGAGTAGAGGACTCAATAGAGGAGAGAGAGGCGTGTGTGTTTGTGTGTGCGTTTGTGTGTGTGTGTGTAAGCATGGGGGAACTTCATGGAAGTTGACAAACCCATCTGTTCTTTCTAACGTGCTGTAACTTTGTCACAGCGTGAGACAGGAGTCTGTTGAAAACTCTGGATTCAGCTCTGGTGAGAGAGAGAGAGAGAGAGAGAGAGAGAGGGAGAGGGAGAGAGAGGAGAGAGAGAGGAGAGAGAGGAGAGAGAGGAGAGAGAGAGAGAGTGAGAGAGAGGGAGAGGGAGAGAGAGGAGAGAGAGAGGAGAGAGAGGAGAGAGAGAGAGAGAGAGAGAGAGAGAGAGAGAGAGAGGAGAGAGAGAGAGAGGGAGGAGAGAGAAGGAGGGAGGGAGGAGAAGAGACAGCAGGAGAAGGAATGGGGGAACTGAGCGAAAGGATGAGAGGGAGGTAAAACAAAAGTAGGACGGGAGGATTGTCCTCTTTGATAGGTTTCAGTGCGACGCGTCTTTGTTCTGCGGGACGATGTGTTGGGTGTGTGAGAGAGGAGGGTGTGTGTGTGTGTGTGTGTGTGTTGTTTCAGACAATTTCAATCAGATTTTTAATGGAAACAGAGTAAACAAAAGGATGGGCCTGCTAACGGCACAGTGCATGATGATGTGTCGCAGTAAACACCTGGGTGGGGGTGGGGGGGGGGGGGGGGGGAGAGCAATGATGGGTAGGTGGACAGAGAGGGGGAGGGAGGGAGGACAATCACGAGAGAAAACAACAATAGAGAACAAAGAGACAGAGGAAGAGAGGAAGTATGGAGGGATGGAGCAGGAGGAAGAAGGGAAGGGAGGGATGTGTTGAGGAAGAGAGGATAGAGGAACGTGGAGAGAGGGGGAGGGAGGGAAAGGTGGAGGAGAGGGAGGGAGAGGTGGAGGAGATGGAGGGAGAGGTGGAGGAGATGGAGGGAGGGGTGGAGGAGAGGGAGGGAGAGGTGGAGGAGAGGGAGGGAGGGGTGGAGGAGAGGGAGGGAGGGAGAGGTGGAGGAGAGGGAGGGAGGGGTGGAGGAGAGGGAGGGAGGGGTGGAGGAGAGGGAGGGAGCCCTCTCTCTCCCCAGGTCTTGTTGTCAGTATTGCTGAGGAGCAGGTGAAGGAGACGGGGTACTGGGCTGGATGAGAGACGCATAATTGGTTGTGATGTTCCTGTGATGTGCACAGCTCTCTGTACACACTGAGAGAAGTGGAGGGAGAACACACACACACCACAGACGAGGAAGTGGGGGGGGGCAGACAGAGAGAGAGAGAGGAAGGGAGAGAGACAGAGAGAAAGAGACAGAGAGAGGAGTGGTGCTGTGAGGGAAGGGTGGTGTTCTCTCTCCAGCAGGGCAGGGCCCCCTACAGGGGGGGCTGTGGCCCTGCACCATGTCAGACATGCAGACACACACACACAACAACCACTGAGTCATCCTGCCCTGACAATGAGGGGGGTCACACACCAGCTGTGTGTGTGTGTGTGTGTGTATTACCACACAGCCTGTATCACACGTGCACACTCCTTAAAGCCATACTGCTCACTTCCCATCACCCATCACTCCAGCCTGCGCTGTGAGGAAACACTAGTTGACTCCAGCCTTGGAGATATTGATCAAGTCAAGGTCATCTTCTGATCAAACATATTGATTGGTGATCCATCAGGTGTCTTAAGTGCTGAGCTGGACCAAAACAGTGCATCTTCAAGCAGGGTTGGATAAAAACAATATATCTATGAGTGTGGATAAAGGTGAAGTCTGTGTGTGTGTGTGCATATGTGCGTGTCTGTTTGTGTGTGAGTGTGTGGTGTGGTGTGGTGTGATTGTGTGTGTGGTGTGTGTTTGTGGTGTGAGTGCGTGTGTGTGTGGTGTGGTGTGGTGTGTGTGTGACCTGAGGTGCTGAAGTCCTGGATGCTGGTGTGCATCTTCTTCTTGAAGTCCTCAGCAGAGTAGATCAGGCCGCTCTTGAACTTGTCCTTGTGCTTCTTCAGCATGACGTCGCTGTCGATCACCACCTGCTGGAACCACAGCCACTCCCCATTCAGGGCCTCCAGCATCTCCTGCACCTGGGGGGGGGGAGGGGGGGGGGGGGGGGTTACAGGCCTGTGTGTGTGTGTGTGTGTAGGACAGGGCGAGTGTTAAGAGGCCTGTGTGTGTGCGTGTGTGTGTGTAGGACAGGACGAGTGTTAAGAGGCCTGTGTGTGTGCGCGTGTGTGTGTAGGACAGGACGAGTGTTAAGAGGCCTGTGTGTGTGCGTGTGTGTGTGTAGGACAGGACGAGTGTTAAGAGGCCTGTGTGTGTGCGTGTGTGTGTACGGAACCCTCACAGGCTGGTCCACGGTGACCTCGTACTTCTCCAGGATGGTGAACTGCTCGTGGATGGGGGGGATCTGAGCCTGGATCCTCCCCAGGTCTGACTGCAGGCTCTCCAGCAGCTTCAGACTCTCACCCAGCTCCACCAGGGTCAGGGGAGGCTGGCTCAACCTGCACACACACACACACACACAATAGTAGAGTACATGCTTGGAGTGTGCACTGTGTGTCACCTCAACACACCCAGACACCTCACCACACACACACCTCAACACACCCAGACCCCCCCCTCTCTCCTTCACCTGTGAGCGTTGTCCTGCAGGAAGGCGTGCAGCTCTCTGAGACGAGTGCCGGCCATGAGACTGAGCAGCTGGGTGAACTTGCCCTGCCACTCGTTACAGTGCTGCACCAGGGAGAACTTGAGGGGGGCGCAGTCCAGCAGCACAAACTGAACACTCAGCACCGTCTCCTCCTTCTGGACGTTGTTGGCCACCTCTGTGTACCTGGGGGGAGGGAGGGAGAGAGGGGGGGGAGAGAGGGAGGGAGGGGACACAGAGAGAGAGAGAGAGAGAGAGAGAGAGAGAGAGAGAGAGAGAGAGAGAGAGAGGGTGAAAGATGGAGAAAAGATGGAGACAGTTAGGCGACAGAAAGAAAGAGTCGAAGAAAAAAGGGATTGGACAGAGTGATGAATGTGTATGAGATGTAGCGGCCATGTATTGGGTATCTAATATTGGGTATTAGTGCAGCTGTGTGAAGCTAAGTAAAATACAATAGTAAATACACACGGAGGCATCAACAGAAATCAGATACAACACACAGGCAGCCTGACACGTCGGCTAGCTCTATCGATGAGGCGGGGCGGACAAACAGCTCAGACAGGTTGGCGTGTGTAAACACACACTCATCAACACACACACGCGCACACACACTCAGTGTTGACAGACTTCACTGATCTACATATCACAGCCTCAGACAAATCCATAAGACATAATGCACCCGGACCGCTGCCAATGTGCACACACGCTCTCCACGCTGGGAGTGGATCTATACTGTGTGACGAGCAGAGGTCAGGACGAGGCAGGCCAGCCCCTCCGCTACCCCTTCATTACTCGCTTCCCTCTTCCTCCCTTACCACTCTTTTCATCCCTCCATCTTCTCTCTTCACTTCCTGTGATATCACTTCCTCAGCCCTGCGACTCACACAACTCCTCCCTGCTCTCTCCCCCTCCGTCTCCCCCTCTCCCCGCACTCTCCCGCACAAGCGTGTGTGCTTGTCACTATCTGCCATGTCGTGGTTTAGGGCAGAGGCGGATGGTGTGTGGTTGGTGTGTGTTGGCATGTGTGTGTGTCTAACCCTACCTGGCGATGTCAGCGTCGAAGGAGGACACGGGGGGGTTGAGGCGCTGGTAGCGGCGTATGAAGGGGTCCTTGTTGATCTCCCCAGATCTCCCGGTGCTTGTCCCAGGTCTTCAGGTAGGCCTGCAGGTTGGCAGCGTTGGCCGTCATTCCCGCCGCCACCGCGCCTGGATCTTCCCTATCTCCTCATCCTGCTCTGGGGGGGGGGGGGGGGGGGGGGGGAGGGGAGGGAGAGGCAAATGGCGGTGGAGTAGAGAGGGAGGCCAGGGGAGGAGAGAGGAGAAAGGAGAGAGAGAGAACACAGTCATCACGGTCATTCTTCCTTCCCTGTTTCCTCTGCGGCTCCAGGATTCCGTATTCCAGAGAGTATTGACCCGTCCCCTCAGTAAGGCTTGGGCCTCCATACTGGCTCCATCCGCCTCCTCCTCTCCTCAGACGCTCTGCCGGTCATCTTTTACTTCCTAACAGGCACTTAGGCTGGTCAGAGGACGTCATGAGTGAACACACTCCAGCCAGCCCAGCATGCATCACTGAGGCTCCCCCCCCGGAGCAGGGCCTGATTGGGGCTTGGTAGGGGCGGTAGGAGGGTGCTGTGGAGCTCCTGGTACGATGGAGATGGGAGGAGAGCCACCTGGCCTGGCCTCCTCCTCTGTTTCATTAGATCAAATGCTTGGAGCTCAGCTGGTCCCCACAGACCCCCCAGCTGTCAGTCAAGACTTTCGCTTGTTCACACACACACACGCACACACACACACTCACACACGAGTGCACATACAGAAGTGCATTTACAGCACACTCACACACACACACACAGCTGATTGACGTGAAGGGATGTTAAAATGGGCAGATGGATGTCTGAGCGAGGAGCAGGGGAAGATGAAGGACAGGAGAAAAATGGAGGGATGTGAAAGTCTGGGCTGGGATAAGGATGAAGGGAGAGGAAAGGTGAGGTGGGGTCAAGGAGGGCATTGATGGGATGAATGTATTAGAGGGGCAAAGAACAAAGGGAGAGAGGAGAGGGTATGAGCGAGAGGGGAGAGATGGACTGGGAGAACAAATGGAGGGGTTAGGTGAACTGAGAGAGGGGGGGAGGATGTGGAAATGAGGTACGGGAGGAAGAGGAGAAGGAAGAGGAGGAGAACGTGGACAGAAAAGCAAAATAAATTGAAGATGAGAGGAGGAGCGAAGAGAGGAGTGTGCAGAAGGAAGAGAGGAAGAAAGAAACAAGGAGGGAAAGGAGGAGGAAGAAGAGGAGGAGGAGGAAAAAGGAGGAGGAAGAAAAGGAGCTTTGTTCCAACCGATGATACTGTGCACAGGCTTCTTCTGTGAGCGTTTGCGGGTCAGGAGGTCAGGGAGGCGTTTGAACACGGAGATGGTGCTGATGAGCTGGGAGCTGATGTTGTTCACTATCTGAGCCAGCTTCTGCAGTGTGGGGGAGAACTCCACCTGCACACACACACACACACACACACACACACACACACACACACACACACACACAAATGAACATATTGATTCTGGCATATTACTAGTGGCGTTAACATTAACCCGCATTTCAATCAATGGTTCCAGCCTCCAGGTAAAAACTAGCAATGACCAATTTCTCATCAACTTAATGAACAGTTATTTTAGGCTGTAAATCCCTGTGTTTCCGGTGTAAAGTGATGTGGCGTTCTCAGGGCGGTCCTGTGTGCCGTGTTTATCACCCAGCTGGGCTGATGCCGTGCGAGGCAGGATGAGCAGTTACTGACTGCAGGTGCAGCCCTGCACCAGCACCACGCTCCATGCTGCTACGCTCCATGCTGCTACGCTCCATGCATAAGGCATGAATTACATGTCACACCTGATATATACACACCAGACGCCTGGATCTGAGGGCTGGAAAGTCTTCATATGGAAAGCACTGTGTGTGTGTGTGTGGGCGAGAGTGTGTGTGTGGGTGAGGGAGTGTGTGTGTGGGCGTGGGAGTGTGTGTGTGGGCGTGGGAGTGTGTGTTCTGTCTCTGTAGTACAAGGACAAAGGCTGTTCCAGTCTATTATCCAGTGTTGTAAACAGAGAGGTGCTGACCTGCTTCACTGTGGATGTCAATGTGACTCAGACCTTGACTTGGCTACAAAGTCACGGCGGCACACTGGGAAAATGGATGACACTGCTGGTAAACATGAGATTATTGTCTATGTGTGAGTATCTTGTGTGTGTGTCTTGTGTGTGCTTGGGTGTATCTTGTGTGCATCTTGTGTGTGTGTGTGTGTATCTTGTGTGTGTGTGTGTGTGTGTCTTGTGTGTGCTTGGGTGTATCTTGTGTGCATCTTGTGTGTGTGTGTGTGTGTGTGTATCTTGTGTGTGTGTGTGTGTGGTTGTATCTTGTGTGTATCTTGTGTGTGTGTGTGTGTGTGTGTGTGTGTATCTTGTGTGTATCTTGTGTGTGTGTCTTGTGTGTGCTTGGGTGTATCTTGTGTGCATCTTGTGTGTGTGTGTGTGTATCTTGTGTGTGTGTGTGTGTGTGTATCTTGTGTGTATCTTGTGTGTGTGTGTGTGTATCTTGTGTGTGTGTGTGTGTATCTTGTGTGTATCTTGTGTGTGTTGTGTGTGTGTATCTTGTGTGTATCTTGTGTGTGTATCTTGTGTGTGTGTGTGTGTATCTTGTGTGTATCTTGTGTGTGTATCTTGTGTGTGTGTGTGTGTATCTTGTGTGTATCTTGTGTGTGTGTGTGTGTGTGTATCTTGTGTGTATCTTGTGTGTGTGTGCCCCACCTGTGAGGGGGCCCCTGGAGCCTCCTGCCTCAGCACCACCTGCACCCTGAAGAGGGGGTTGGGGGAGGTCTTGCTGTCCCCATTAACCGCCTTAGAGAGCTCCTGTAGGGAGCCCTTGATGTTGTAGCGCAGCGCCTCCTCCACGATGCTGTCCATCTTCTCAGTGTAGGTCACCCAGTACTGCTGGACCTGGGGCGGGGACAGAAGGAGAGAGAGACAGAGAGAGGGAGTGAGGTTGAGAGAGGGGGGAGGAAAGAGAAAGGGAGTGAGAGAGAAATAGAGAGAGAGATAGAGGGGGTGAGATTGAGAGAGGGGGGAGGAAAGAGAAAGGGAGTGAGAGAGAAATAGAGAGAGAGATAGAGAGAGAGGAAGATAGAGTGAGTGAGGGAGAAAGGAAGTGAGCTACCGGCAGCACTACCGGCTCCACTTATTGGATCTACTTCTGTCTCCTACAGCCTAGGTAGAGTAACATAAACACACCCAGACCCCCACCCCCACCCCCCCCTCCCACACGCACCTCAGCCCCGTCTGTACGGAAGGTCTCGTAGACGCGGGCCATGATGCTGACGATGTCCTGGTGAGCGGAGCGCAGCCTCTGGAGCCGGCTCTGCTGGTGGGCCAGCTGGTCGGCCTCAAACTCCAGGTCGCGGTACACCGTCCTCCCATCCACACGCACCAGCAGCAGCTCGCTGATCTGCCCACAGTGCCGCTCGATGGCCAGGTTGGCCGCCTTGTACTCGTCCACTATCAACTGGATCTGAGGAGAGGGAAGGGGGAAGGGGGGAGGGAGAAGGGAGGATAAGAGAGGAAAAGTAATAGAGGAGGGGAAAAAGTATGCCATGAACACAGCCCCCATGGGATTTTGCTATAAGGTTTAACAGTGGTGTCCTTTCCTTCCTGCCCAGCTCTGGAGATCACAGGAGAGCTCGTTTCATAGGAATCCTTCTCCTCCATCTTGACCCCCCCCACCCCCGCACCCCCCCCAACCCCCTCCCTCTCCCTCCAGCACCTCTCTGGTTTGAATTACAGACAGGCCTTATCCTGACAGCATCAGCCATATACATCCAAGAGTTTCCTATTCAATTTGTAGAAGCAAAAAGCTCTGCTCCTCGTCTCCCCCTCCCCCCCCTCTCCGCTCTCTCTCTATCTGCTGGACCTCATTCATATGGAGAGTAATCCCACTCTCACTCAGAATTCCAGATCCGAGCTGGGATCTCCAGATTTGAGGGCTTTCATGGGGATAAGGTATGCCGTGCAGAATAAGCCGCAGAGAGAGTTTGATGAACTGGGGGGGGGGGTTCAGAGGAGGAGGGGGAAGAAGGAGGGGATGTGTGTGTGTGTGGGGGGGGGGGAGAGGTTCTGAGTGGGTTCAGATCTTCTCTGCTTCTTCCTCCCCTCTCCCCTCCCTTTACCAAGCTCTACCTTTCTCTCCTAGCTCCAGCTCACCTCTCTCCTCAGTAGAACTATTCTTCTCTTCCATTTCTAGCTCTCTCGCTCCCTGCTTTTCTCTCTTCCTCGTGCACACCCTAACTAGTTCTCCCTCTCTTCGTGTCTTTCCATACCTTTGCTCTTGATCTAAACCTCTCCTCTCCTTCCTTCCCCCAGGCCCTGCCAGGTTCCTGACTTCAGGTTCCTGACTTTGGGCTGGAGAGATTTTGACATTGTCTTTGATGCGGACCTGATCTTCAGCCCCCTGGGGGAGGGTGCGGTGGCAGCCAATGGCACCAGCCGATGAGTCAGCGCTCATTAGGCAGGCTAGCCCTGTAGCCCCTCTGACACCCCCCTCCCCCTCCCCGCCGCCGGGCGACTGTACCTGCGCCCATCTGCACGCCACACTGGATCCTTTCATTACGCTGGAGTTGGGGCATCCTGGGGAACTCACTGTCTATGTCTATATGTGTGTGTGTCTGTCTGTTTGTGTGTATCTGTGTGTATCTGTGTCTGTGTGTGTATCTCTGTGTGCGTGTCTGTGTGTGTCTGTGTGTGTCTGTGTCTGTGTGTGTATCTCTGTGTGCGTGTCTGTGCGTGTCTGTGTGTGTCTGTGTGTGTCTGTGTGTGTCTCCTTCAATTGGTTTACATCTCCATCATACGATGCCTACTGTGTTCTAATGCAGCCATATATGGACACTGAGCTGAAATGAAACGCAGTGGGAGGTCAACTTATACTGTCGGGTAGAGTATCTCTCTCTCTCCCTTACACACACAAACACACACAACTCCCTTAATCCCCACAGAGACGATTTAGCTGTGTGGGTGGAGAGCAATATTGCAGCCATCATCAGACTAGTGTGTATTGGTCCTGAGCAGGTTGTCAAACATGGACCTGGGCCATGATGTGTTGTCTGGTACTGCTGGGTCAGGCCTACACACACACACACACACACACTCGCTCACATGTTCATGTGATGGAGAGGCTGATAGCAGAATAATGACAACTGCAGCCAGTGTGGTGATATTCTTGCCTGTGTGTGTGTGTGTGTGTTGAGTGCAGACTGGGGCCATTTGTTAAAGCAGAGAGCTTCGCTCCGCCACATCCTGTCCCTGTAGCTATGGAGTTACAATTCCATCAGCCCCAGCTGGAATCAGGACCGCAGTAGTCAGGTCAAATACGGGGCTGAATCAGAGCCAAATTGGTCCAATTACAGTTTAGGGTAATATACTGCTTTGTAAGGATAATATGAATTGATACTTGGCTTCATAATGTCCCAGGAGAAGTGTTAATTACTGAGGTAAGCGTGTGACAATGAGGGGTTGTAACTAATTAGTCGGTTATACTTGACCCTCTCGTCTCTCTGTTGAATCAACAGAGGAACTGTATTTCTGTCTCTGGATGTCCCTGTGTCCTCTGTCTGGCCTGGACTGCAGCTCCTGGGTCTGTGGCAGTCTGTCTGGCTGAGCCAGCATGACTCAGGGGCTCCACTGAGGAACTTGGGTTGATGCCCAAAGCTCTGTCTGATAAGTAGACTGTAACCACTACAACCTGTGCTTCAGGCCTCTAATGTAAACCTGGACTACAACCTGTGCTCCAGGCCTCTCTCTCTGTGTTCTCTCTGTGTGAGTGGTGTGTGTCACCTTGCTGGCGTGGAGGCGGCAGTCGCTGATGAAGACGTTGGAGGCTCCTTTGGAGGACCAGAGCAGCTTGGAGAGGCCCGGCTGGATCTTCTTATCCAGGAAGCGAATCCGCTCCCGGAACAGACCCAGCTCGTCAGCAGACAGCGACGCGATGATCCTGACACACACACACACACATACATACAAACACACACAGACAGAATAACGTGTGTGCGTTAGAGAGAGTCATCTGGAATGCTGTACATCTCCAGGAAGTTTATTGTTCGTTTACCAAACACAACTTGCTCAACAAGACATCTGTAAACACTGATGGCCTTTTTGTCTCTTCTGTGGGTGTGTGTGTGTGTGTGTTTGCGTGTGATCTCTCATCAACAGAACGAGTGTTTTAAGTGAGTCGAAGAGGGAGTCCCAACAGCAAACACAGTGGTTTGTGGTGTGTGTGTGTGAAGTCTTGACCCCAGTCTGGGCCTCAGCCCCAGGTGGTACTCCTGCAGCATTACAGCAGGCAGGGCTGACTGCTAGCTGCCCTCCCCTCCCCTCGGGTCCCAGTGGTGTGTGTGCCCAGCCTCTCTGGGCCCTGGGCTGTGTGTGTGTGCACAGGCTTACTGTCCTGCCGCAGTGACCGAAGGTGTACTTGGCACCTGTGTGCGTGTTTATGCATGCACATGTACATCCCCTGTGTGTGTGTGTGCCTGTTTGAGGATGTGTGTTTATGTGTCTGCATGCATCTGAGACTGGGTGTGTTTGTGTCTGTGTGTATCTGTATGCCCTGGCTTGTGTGTATCTCTATTCCCCTGTGTGTGCATGTGTATCTGTGTGTGTGTGTGTGTGATGTACTGTATATGTGTGTGGGTGTGTGTGTGTGTGATGTACTGTATATGTGTGTGATGTACTGTATATGTGTGTGTGTGTGTGATGTACTGTATCTTGGTGTGTGTGATGTACTGTGTGTGTGTGTGTGTGTGTGTGTGTGATGTACTGTATCTTGGTGTGTGTGATGTACTGTGTGTGTGTGTGTGTGTCAGACCTGTTGTAGTCTCGCACCACCAGCAGGACACTCTCCCTCATGGCCCGGAGGTCCTCTCTGCGCTGGTACACGTCAGACACATAGTGGGGGATCTCAAACAGCAGGCGCTCCCAGTACTGGATCTCATTGAACATCTTCAGCAGGTTCCTGAGAGCACAGACAAGCAGCGCTGGTGATGAGACAGCAACCCCATGGGATATGTGTGTGTGTGTCTCTTGATCTACACACATCCATGCTGTCTAGTGTGTTTGTGTGTCTGCGTGTGTTGAACCTTTTGGTTCGCGTTCCACATTTATGCTGTACAGTGTGTTTTTGTGTTCTCTGCAAGAATGATTTGCCGGAATGTCCTTGAGAATTTCCAAGTATCCTGTATGTGTGCCTGCAAGAGTCCCCCCCTCCCAGTAAATCTGTCCTGGTGGTGTGTGTGTGTGTTTGTGAGAGAACAAGAAGATCTGTGTATCCTGTAACAACCATGACCTTCCCAGTTTGTGAACATTAAGCACAGTTAACATAAACAACCTTGCATGTATAAGAGTGTATAAGAGTCTGTGTGTGTGTGTGTGTGTGTGTGTGTGTGTGTGTGTGTGTGTGTGTGTGTGTGTGTGTGTGTGTGTGTGTGTGTGTAAGAGTCTGTGTGTGTGTGTGTGTAAGAGTCTGTCTGTGTGTGTGCGTGTTCTTACAGTATGCGTGTGAGCCTTACTTTAGTGACAAAAGCATCTTTTGCAGGAAAAGTGCAGGAAAAGTGTATTTTCCTGCATGTGTAAGAGCATTCAACTGACGTCACTCCAACGTAAGCGAGTGTGTGTGTGCGTGCGTGCGTGTTTGCGCGCGCGTGTGTCGGGTGTTCCTGTACTTGTCAAAGTTGATGTCCAGCATGCCAGCCTTCTCCTTGCAGCGCGTCACCAGGGGCTGGTCCAGCCTCTTCAGACTGTGGCGGTCCAGACTCTGGCTCCACTCACCGAAGATCCTCCTCACCAGCTCGTCCAGGGTCTGCACCAGCTGGCCGTACGCCAGACGCACCTCCTCCCCGCTGCCCGTCTGGGACATGAAGTGGGCGCGGTCCAGTACCTGGGAGGGGGGAGGAGTTAGAGGAAGGCACACTGGGGGTGTCATCCAACAGTGTGACTACACTAGAGTATCAAATGTCCTCAAATTATATTGGTTTAGCCCCTTTTTTTTTTTTACAATCAGTGTGACAGAGGGCTTCACCCGGCCATCTAAGCTACTGGAACAAGGGAAGAGAAGCCTGGTTTCCCCTGCTAGGCATGGGGCTGTACTGCAGGTCCTGTTCCAGGTGCGCTCATCTCTGCAGGACAACCATAACATGAGACACACTGAGGCTGAAGGCTAAGCAGGGGGAGCTGCAGCTGGGAGCGTGGACACCCACCACTAGGCCGGAGATCCACATCTCTGTTTGCATTGAATGGAAATGGGGGGGGCAAGCTCAACTATGCAAATGTACTGTATATGTGTTCCCTGAAAGCCAGCTTGGGCCTAGCGGGGTCTGTGGAGTAAAGAGGCCCTTAGCCGAGTCTCATAACATGTCAGGGGAGCAGAGCTACGAGGCTGACAGCCCCGCTGATGTGGAGTTTACACAACACAGACTTTAAGAGGATCTCAAAACACTGCTCTTTTGTGTGGTAACTGTTTACCGGATGCTGTTGCCAAGGAATGTCAAGAGCGAGTGTATGCATGTGTATACAATGTGTGTGTGTATGTAAAAGTGTATGAGTATAGAAGTGTGTGTTTGTGTGTGTGTAAGTGTGTGCTGCTATTTGACCCTGAACACAGGCCTGCCTCCTTTGACAGGGAGTAGAGTTAAATGCGGGGCCAGTATAATCATATCTGGGTGGAATTAAGAGTCGCCCCCCTGCTCTTAACTGTGTTCTTAATGTATCCGGAGATAGGAGTTTAAACACAGGGGCTGGGCAGCAGTGGGCTGGATGTAAACGCAGGCCAGGGTGGAACAGCTGTGTTTAATACGGGCCCAGACGCCAAGGCCACGTCTGGACCCCCGCCACGCAGGATGAGAGGGGCTGGCCTGCTGTAACCTCTCACACACACACGCAGAGAAGCTACACACACAGTCCTAGCACCAGCTACACGTAAAGTGCAAAAATACGTGTGCCCAGACACAGACAGACATTTCCCTTTCACCTACAGCACAGTGTGTCCTAGGGTAACCTTCCTCTCTGGTTCTCCTGCGTAGGCCTCCAGATGGGTCTGCCCCCCCCCCCCCCCCCAACTCTGGGATCAGAGATCAGCCTATCCAGCTCTGCAGCTCACTGGAGAGAGCGGAGCTCGAAACCACAACCGCCATTTCCTCCTAGACTGACTGATGGTGTGTGGCCTACTCTGATCTCTCGCTCTCTCTGCCGCTATGTTAACAGTATGTGTGACTGGTCTCCCTTTCTGGTCTCATTGATCCCTTCTATTATCCTGTGTTGTGAGTCTTTGACCTTATGCGTAATGTGTGTGTGTGTGTGTGTGTGTCTGACCTCCATGGGCCTCTCGATGCGTCTGCGGAGGGCGCGGGCCCAGTGGGCCTGGCCGGCGTGCTGGGGCATGTGTGCCGCCGTGTGGAAGGCCTTCCTGCTCAGCTCCTTGTTCACCAGGTTGAGCTGCTTGTTGAACAGAGCGTACACCACCACCGTCTTCCTGTCTATGGTCCTCTTGATGGCCTGGGGGGGGGGGACAGGGACAGGAGGAGAGGGAGGCGGGAAGAGGAGAGGAGGGAAGGTCGAGAGAGAAGGGAGGAAGGAGGGGTTGGGCAGGTGAAAACCGTGAGAAAGTATGGAAATAAAGAAAAAGGGACAAGGAGAGAGAGGGAGAGAGACAGAGAGAGGAAAGAGAAGCAGATGGAGTACATGTTTATCGGAGACTGTTTATGTCTTTGTATAGTTGTTTAAGCGTGAAAAAAGTACTTTACAGTGAGTGTGGCATATGCCCTCCCGCTCTTAGTCCCTCTCTCCCTTTCTCCCCCGCTCTCTCTGCTTCTCACCCCCTCTTTCTCCTTTCCCCCCTTTCTCTCTCTCTCTCTCCCTCTCTCTCTCTCTTTCAGTCCCCCCCCCCCGTCTCTCTCCCTTTCTCTCTCTCTCAGCTGAGAAGGCAGCAGAGTATGGATAATCGACCCAGAATGCTATTGTAGTGAAGTGCTATGGCGGGGTATTAAAGTGATAGACTGGAAGATACGGTATGGTCCATTTAAGAAAAGAAATAGGCGTGTGTTGGCCAGCCGTGTCCAACCCGTGTCCAACCCACAGACAAAAGCTACCCAGAGGAGGAACACAGCCACAGGAACAAGGGGACTTGGAGGAGAAGGGGTGACATAAAAGGAGTGTGAAAGTCAATGGGAGTGCAGGTGTGTGTGTGTGTGTGTCTGTGTGATGTGTATGCAGGTGTTTATGTGTTAAAACACTTTTTTATTCACTGTGTGTGTCTGTCTGACCTCTCGGGCAGACAGGTGTTGGAAGACTTCAAGCAGCTGAACTCCTTCCTCCACTGTGTTCACTGTATCAAAGGCTGAGCTGATCAGGTTCTGCATCATCACCTCCAGATCCTTCACCCCTGCACGGAACCTGGGCACACACACACACACACACACAATGATAATGAGGGTATGGTTCGGGTTTGGAGGAAGTGATTACACAGATTAAAAACATCTAAGAGTGAAGCGTGCACACACACACGCTCTCTCACACACACACACAGTAAATATATAGGAGGATATTGATTAGACTGACTTCAATGTGCTGAGTCGCTATGAAACACCTGCCCCTCACAGAAGCGCAGCTGTTTGCCTTGGCAACAACATCTCAACCCCACGACCTCCCGTGACCCTAATCCATCACACACATCACACCCCCCCCACCGCTGCACCCCTGTTCCCAACACCCCTCCATGTCGGGGGAGGAGAGGAAGAGGAGGAGGGGGAGGAGAGGAAGAGGAGGAGGGGGAGGAGAGGAAGAGGAGGAGGGGGAGGAGAGGAAGAGGAGGAGGGGGAGGATACATACACCCCCCCCCCCCCCGGTCATCTGACGAACACATACTAACCATGTCCTTAATGGCGTGTGACAGCAGGGTGGACACATACAAATATAGTGCCCAGAGAGCGTCTAGACACACATTGATCCCACTCCACACTCTCCAGCATCCCACATTAGACACACCCCAATCCCTGTGCTGCAGCCCAACACAACGTACACATTCAGGCTAGACAGAGAGGAATTCACCAGTGTTCTACACGACAAGATAAATAGATTACAGAGTATGTCCAGGGCATCAGTGCTGCTCCTTTAGTAGGAATAGATCCATCTGTGTGGAGGCACTGTGGACACAGCATGACAGGACTGGAGCGCGCTCCTATATTTAGGCCCGGGGTACAGAGCCTGTGTGTGTAGGACTCTCTAACAGTGTTCATCCCCTCGTCAAATCAAATGTATTTGTATAGCCCTTTTTACACGCAAGCATGTCACAGAGGGCTTCACATATACCCATAGAACTGCCCCTCAACCAACCTAAACCCTCAAGGAAGACAAGGAAAAACTCCCAAAAAACTCTCAACAGGAGAAAAAAAAATGGAAGAAACCTTGGGAGGAGCAATTCAGAGAGGGATCCCCTCCTCCAGAGACGGTTGGTGGGAGAGAGGAGCAGAACACAGGCTAAACATAGTCATACAGTGTCGATGGGTTTTTAAAACACCAAAAACACCCTTGTGTCAACAGGCACACCTCGTACCACGGCAGGTCCAGGCAGTCGGTCACCAGAGTGGGTCACCAGTGAGCTGTTAGTCTGGGTGGAGGTTCCCGCCCGGATGTCTAGATAGTGCTGTCTGGACGGTACCTGTTGTAGTCGTCGTGCCAGGAGGTGTTCTTGACGTCCAGGATGCCCTTGGAGACGGAGCGTAGCCCCTGCAGGCTGCGCTCGAAGGTGGCCTCCATCTCCAGCAGGCTGCGGGTGACCTCGGACCCCTGGCGCCCGGCGAAGCAGGGCAGGGGCCTCTGAGTGCCCTCCTCTCGCCGGGCAAACTGCTGCTGGCAGTCACACACCTGGGGGGCGGGGGCACGGGAGATATAGGTGGGGATGGAGGTATGCGGTGGGTTGGGGTGGAAAGGGGGATGGTGGGTAAGGGGAGATGGAGGGAGAGGTAGATGGGAGATGGAGGGTAGATGGGAGATGGAGGGAGAGGGTAGATGGGAGATGGAGGGAAGAGGGTAGATGGAGGGAGAGGGTAGATGGGAGATGGAGGGAGAGGGTAGATGGGAGATGGAGGGAGAGGGTAGATGGGAGATGGAGGGAGAGGGTAGATGGGAGATGGAGGGAGAGGGTAGATGGAGGGAGAGGGTAGATGGGAGATGGAGGGAGAGGGTAGATGGGAGATGGAGGGAGAGGGTAGATGGGAGATGGAGGGAGAGGGTAGATGGGAGATGGAGGGAGAGGGTAGATGGGAGATGGAGGGTAGATGGGAGATGGAGGGAGAGGGTAGATGGAGGAGAGGGGAGATGGAGGGAGAGGGTAGATGGAGATGGAGGGAGAGGGTAGATGGGAAATTGAGGGAGAGGGTAGATGGGAGATGGAGGGAGAGGGTAGATGGGAGATGGAGGGAGAGGGTAGATGGGAGATGGAGGGAGAGGGTAGATGGAGGGAGAGGGTAGATGGGAGATGGAGGGAGAGGGTAGATTGGAGATGGAGGGAGAGGGTAGATGGGAGATGGAGGGAGAGGGTAGATGGGAGATGGAGGGAGAGGGTAGATGGAGATGGGGAGGAGGGTAGATGGGAGTGGAGGGAGAGGGTAGATGGGAGATGGAGGGAGAGGAGTAGATGGGAGATGGGGAGGGTAGATGGAGTAGGGGATGGGAGATTGGGGAGAGGGTAGATGGGAGATGGAGGGAGAGGGTAGATGGGAGATGGAGAGGTAGATGGTAGATGGAGATGGAGGAGAGGGTAGATGGGAGATGAGGAGAGGGTAGATGGGAGATGGAGAGGGTAGATGGGAGATGGAGGGAGAGGGTAGATGGGAGATGGAGGGAGAGGGTAGATGGGAGATGGAGGGAGAGGGTGGTGGAGGGTGGTGAGAGTCAGGAGAGTGTGACAGGGATCAGGACACATAAAGAGAGGAGGACTGTGAAAAGGAGATTCTGGCTGGCAGCGGCTGGCTGCTTTAACATGTGTGGTGAGCTGACGCACCGAAGATACATGTAACTATGCAGTGTGTGTGTGTGTGTGTGTGTGTGTGTGTTTGTTTGTGCTCACCTCCAGCAAGTCTTTGCACCTCTGTACAAAAGCATCAACAAGTGCAAAGATGCTGGTCTGTCCAGGACCCAGCCTTTGGTGGAATACCTGACCCAGAAAGAGAGAGAGATGGAGAGAGATGGAGAGAGAGAGAGATGGAGAGAGAGAGAGAGTGAGAGACAGAGAGAGAGAGAGGGAGAGAAATGAGTGAGTCACAGAAAGGTACAGAAAAGTCAAATCGTCTTTCAAACAGTTCACCATCCTTGCAGTTTAGGTCTCATCTGACACATAAAAATGAAATCTACAAAAACAAAGCACTTGCACCCCCCTCCACCCTTCAGACACACACACACACACACACACATTACAATTGAAGGATAAGGTCAAAAAGGATCTGTCATTGGCATAATTGCATCCTCCCAAGTTCCATATCTCTGCTTGGCGTTTCTCAGATTGCTTTTCACACCTCGTTCTTCTTCCTGATGGAAAGGTAATCCTTGAGATCCGAACGTTGAGGGGTTCCTGTTTCCCAGTGAGGACGGAGACAGGGCCCTGGAGGCCTGACACGGAGCCCAGGGATGTGAGGGAGACTGGGCCCAGGGATGTGAGGGAGACTGGGCCCAGGGATGTGAGGGAGACTGGGCCCAGGGATGTGAGGGAGACTGGGCCCAGGGATGTGAGGGAGACTGGGCCCAGGGATGTGAGGGAGACTGGGCCCAGGGATGTGAGGGAGACTGGGCCCAGGGATGTGAGGGAGACTGGGCCCAGGGATGTGAGGGAGACTGGGCCCAGGGATGTGAGGGAGACTGGGCCCAGGGATGTGAGGGAGACTGGGCCCAGGGATGTGAGGGAGACTGGGCCACTGTCAAAGCGCTCTTAGCTACCGGATATACTGTATGGGCTGGATGTTGGAGCACACATGCACACATCCTGTACATGCATATCCTGAAAAGGTGTTTTTTTGTTATGTTGGAACTTACACACATGCACATACACACACACATATACACACACACACACACAGAAAACTCAAAGAGAGGCATTTCCATGTTCGGGCACATACGTGTAAGCAAGCACACGTGTGTGTACAGACACACACACATGCCAGTCAGTTGTGAGGGCTGGACAGCTTTCGGGGAGCACAGGGGGGTTGAGGTGTGCATCAGGAAAATGAATACAAAACAGACAGAAAGGGAGGGTGAGGGGGGAAGGGAGGGGAGGGTAACATCTGGGAGCTCCATTCTCTCTCTCTCTCTCTCTCTCTCTCTCTCTCTCTCTCTCTCTCTTTCTCTCTCTAACTGCAGATGAAAGAAAGTCTTTTGAAGTTGACGCAGTTTCATTTCTCCAATGACTCAGATTAGACTCTGATGTCGGTTTGTAGCACAGCATTCATCACTTCAATGATACCTTTAGCGGCCATTCCCCAGTTCTGCAGGAAATTAACAGCACTTCAGGGCCCCCCGCACACACGTGCACACACACACACGTAGAACTTGGCCTTTAGGAAACTCAGGCTGCATATTTCACCGCTCAACATCCCATTCTCATTACGGGAAGTAGAGCTCTCTATGCCGTCTGGTATAATTGGACTCATGCATGGTTGTCTGTCTTACGAATTTGAATATTATATTTTTGGAGTCATTGTGAGTTAAATCAATGCTTATCACTCACTGGCTGATTGCAGAATGGTTATGATTTAGAGGACGAACCAGTGAATGGTTAAAATGTTAATGTTGTTACACAGACATAATTGCTTGTCTGCTTCTAATGCATGTCACGTACACACTGTACACCTGAGTGTGATCCTCTTGTTTTTAAATTGTAAATTTTGTTGGACTTGTTTCTAGCATAAATGGCTTTTTCTAGTGACTTTAACTATTTAGCTTATTATACATACCATAAAAATATTTCTGGCAGCCAAATGTACTTTTTTTAAGCATAAGCATGCCCATAACTAATATCTCTGCACTTAAACTTCATAGGGCATTTTTGCAGTGCATCATCCTGTATTTTTCTGGATTGCTGGTTATTGTTAAGCGAGTATATGTGTGTGTGGGTGTTTGTGTGTGTTTGACAGCATTGCCAGTACCTGAACCAGAGTAACCTAATCAACCCAGAGGGGATCAACAGTTAATATAGAATGTTTTGACGCCCGGTGATGGCATGAAATTCCCCTCCTAGATAGGCCAAGGTCGGGGTGGACAGTAGGAGGAGGAGGTAAGGGGCGGGGGAGTCTAATAAGGGACAACAGCATGACTGTCACCCCGCCAGGCGCCAGCAGGGCCTCTTCTGATGATGGTGGTGGTGGTGATGGGGGTGGGGGGGGGGGGGGTGATTCAATAAGGAGTCAGAAGAGAGGTTGGTCTGTCCCTTGGGGCCCTGGCAGGAAGGGGGAGGGGGGGGTTAATGGCCCTAACCTGTCCCAAACTTTCTTTTCTAGGTCAGACCTGTTGTAGAACCTTCTGTTGAGCAGCTGCTTTAACAGGAGGGGGAAAAAAACCTTCAGGTGGTCACATGGTTCACAGAGGCTCCAACACTTCCTCACGCTGAACCGTTTTCTTAATGCGGTTAGTACTAGTTATTGAGGTGATATTAGGAAGCTACAGCTGGTAAATCGAGCCCTGTGTATACATGGCTTCAGGCTGTCCATGGTTAGGACTCATCTGAGCCTCTGTCACTGTGGTACTGTGGTGGTCTGGGAACACTTTATAAGGAACGATCATACAGCTGCCTTGATCCAACTCCTGCAGGTTGGGACTCACCCAATCCAGTCAAATCAGACCAGTGATTTCTTCGAAACTAGTGAAGAAGAGAATATGTATTTTTTTTGGGGGGGGGACAAAGACAGGGACAGGGCAGGGTCTTGGGGCTCAGTTTAAGTTAGACGTGAAGGCTGGAGGAGGATGTAGTGGTGGGGGGGTGGGGGGTTACTGACCTGTCTCCCACACACCTCATTACGACTCTGATAAGAGAGCTCCATCGCTCTGAAACAGGCCAGGGTGTTCTGAACCTAACCCCGGATCAGCATCTGTATATCAGTACATCCATTAGATTCAAAGGGATGGAACTTACACGCACAAACACACACTCAGAGATCCCCCGACGCGTTATGGAACAAAACTCTGGGTATGTGGAAAAACAGGCCAGCCACACAACTAAGGTCTAAGGAACTCAGGAAAATAATAACACTGTCCTGAAAACCACAGTCACCTCAGCGAGACACCGACGGAGAGGAGGCGGAGAAACCAGAGCGAGAAAACTCTGAAATAGAAACAAAGCTGTCAGGAGGTCATCTGTGTGTGAGGAATAGGAGGCGTATTAAATTCATTTATCTCTGTCAGTGTGAGGGACAACACAAAAGGGGTTACATTAGATAAAGAGAGAAAGAGAAAGAAAGAGAGAAAGAGAGTGTGTGTATGTCTGTCTGTGTTGTGTGTGTGTGTGTGTGTGTGTGTGTGTGTGTGTGTGTGTTGTGTGTGTGTGTGTGTGTGTGTGTGTGTGTGTGTGTGTGAGAGAGAGAGAGAGAGAGAGAGAGAGAGAGAGAGAGAGAGAGAGAGAGAGAGTGGGTGTGTGTGTGAGAGAGAGAGAGAGAGAAAGAAAGATAGTGTGTGTGTGTGTGTGTGAGTGAGAGAGAGAGAGAAAAAGAGAGAGCTAAATCTGCCAGCATAGCTTTTTTTGTTGCGTTATTGTCTGGGAAATCCAACAAAAACGGAATCAATGATTAAATAAACAGAATGTGTGTGTACCCTTAAGTGTGTGTGTGTGAGACGAGAACTGTGTGAGAAAGGAGAGAGAACACAGGAAACAGATGATGAAGGCAGTTGAAAACAGAGTGACACAGGAAGAAAAAAGACGGCGATGAAAAGGTTGAAAATGAGGAAAGCAGAAAGGCCAAGAAAACAAGAGTCAAAGAAAGAATGCGTGTGAGAAAGGGAGAGAAAGAAAGAGAAACCGACAGAAAGGATGGGAGAGATAAGAAATATAGATGGCAGAAAAAAGAAAGAGGGAGAGAGAGATTGAGAGAGAGATTGAGAGAGAGAGATTGAGAGAGAGAGATTGAGAGGCCACCGGGAGGACAGAGAAGAGAGAGGGCAGACTGAAGCTAACCCCGCATTAATCATGTGTCATAGCTCCATGGTCATACTAAACATACACTCATGAAGATAGATTCTGTATCCTGGTGAAGACACACACAACACACACACACCATATCGACTGACCCTCCAGAGGGTAGTACAAACCAAATAAACTAGTCTCTTTTTACAGACCAACAAACACACAGTCCTCATGGTCTGCCACAGTGTAGTCATGGAGAACAGAGAGCTCCACTCTGATTCATGGCGATCCTCATACTGAGGAATCTCAACTTTGATCGATCCTCTGTCTTAATGTGTTTCACACTCTGCTCAGTGTTAGACTGTAAAGAGAACGAGATCAAGGAAAGAGAGAAAATGGAGAGAGGGAGAGAGAGAAAGAGAGGGAGATAGATAAAGTGCCAGCAAAGTGAGAGGGGAAGAGAGAGAGAGAGACAGAGAGAGAGAGAGAGAGAGAGAGAGAGAGAGAGAGAGGCGAGAGGCGAGAGGAGAGGGAGGAGAGACAGAGAGAGAGAGACAGAGAGAGAGAGAGAGAGAGAGAGAGAGAGAGAGAGAGAGAGAAGAGAGAGAGAGAGAGAGAGAGAGAGAGAGACTGAGAGAGAGAAAGGGCTCAACACCTGGTTTACTGCTTTATGAAGTCAAGGTGGTGGTTGACGTTCAGGGCCAGTCTTTGTTCTCAGTGGATTGGATCCTATAGCTCTCCCCCCCTCCTCCCCCTCCCTACAGACAGCCTGCAGGCTCAGGGCTGGCCAGGGTGAGACATTTCAGCATGTCCCGGTGTGCCTGCCTTTCCCAGGGCAGACACAATGTATACTGCTCAAACACATACACAAATCTGTGTTGCTATTCTTGAGGGGACTCATAATTCAGCCCCATTTAAAATCATGTTTCCCCTAAATTAGGGGAAAGTTCCGTTTGGGGCGGTTAATTTTGCACTTTGGAACGGTGCTATGATGAGTTAGTTGCAAGCCCTGCGATAGAGTACAGTAGAGTTTAGTAAAGTCCTCATCAAGTACTCATCAAAGATGCAAACCTATTTTGGAAAAAAATCACAAATATATTTCAATAAATATTTTTTTCCAAATCTTTAGAAACTTTTTTTTCAAAACGTTTTTCAGACCTTTAGAAACTTTTATTCAAAACATTGTTTTGCTTTTTTTTTGTCATATCACACCAGAAATCTTCACTGAGAGCCTTGGCCCCAAACCATAATCCTAGCTCCAAGCCAGAAAACAACCCCTAACTCCAACCCTTAATGTCATTCTAACCCCAACACTGATTGTAACCCCACTAGAAAAACCAAGATGTCCTTACAAGTTCAAATTGTTCTTGTTTTACTAGAAGTCTCCACAAGAATAGCTAAACAAGTCCACCCCCCCTTCGGCTCCCTTTCCTCTTCTTCTCCCTCAGCGCTAAAACAGGCCTTCAGCCACCTCTACAAGCCCTCTCCTCCTGTCTCCTACACCTCCTTCTTTCTCCTCTCCCCTCATGTCCTCCTTGCACACCCCCGCTCCTGCTCCCCCTCCTCTCCTCTGGCCCAGGGCTGAACCCTGTATGGACTGTGATATCGGCCGTGTGACAGGCTCTCAGTGAAGCTTGCTGGTGTGATATCTGACAGAGAGAAAACAGATCAGCCTCTTTCTTTACTTAGCACCCTCCCTCCATCTCAACCTTCTCTAAGGCCGCCCCCAGACCAGACACACCGGAGATAGGCGAGAATGTTATTCATTTTTCAAAAGGTGCCTATCTTTCCCCAGGCATTCCTAAGTTCAAGGTGCCTTTAAATTATATGAATAAAGGAGGAGGATGCAAAAATGGAAAAGCGTTTCCTATGCTGAGAGCTGTCCTGGTTTCAGTTCCAACACTTGGGATGCAGCAGCACCCCAGTCTTCAGCAGCTCCACATCACTCACTCCTCCATAAGAGTGTGAAGCTTTACAACGACTCAGGCAGCACTGACAACAGTCCATATTAAACAGGGAAGTGTGCTTGCTTAGCTACCTCCACACCCCCTCCTCCTGGCCACCCCCCCTGCCTTGTTACTGTAAGTACTTGTCCTCTGCTATCTAGACATTTTTAAAAGACAGCTTAAAACTTACCTTTTACCAAAGCATTTAACTAATTTTATCTCAGAAGGGTTTTACTACTCTTATTAGTTATATTATTGTTTGCTATTTTAATTATTACTTTTATTACTTGTATTATTGTTTTTATTGATGTAAATTGAGCTGCAATTCTTGTATGAAATGTGCTATATAAAGTCTTATTATTATTATTATTAATATTATCTGTCCTATGCTAGCTGCCCCCAGACAGGGAATGTTCCCCCTTAGAACCACACCGCCACCCAAAGACAAACCCTTTTTGGGGGGGGGGGGGGGGGGAGTTGTGGGGGAGGTGGGGGGGAACTAAGGTGTTTGCAGTCAGGTACTGTCATTCTATACTTGGTGTTGCTATGGCTTTGAAGTCAGTCAAGCACTCATCCTCTGTCGTTATGCTGAACTGCAGCGTGTTGCCTTCTTTTAGAGGAGACACTGTCATCGCCAAGCTTCGACAAGAGGGATGGATGGATAATGCTATGTAGGTACACAACAGGGCTCTCAAATAAACATTGGAAGACTAAGTGTGCGAGTGTGAGTGAGCATGACTGCATGTGTGTGTGTACGTGTGTGAGCATGAGAGTGTGTGTGTGGTGTGTGTACTCAGGCCCCCTCCCAGGCCCCCTACCTGTGGTGCAGCTGTGAGGCGTGCATGTACAGCCCTGTCCAGGCCAGGCAGCACTGGATGCAGTCTTCCAGGTTCTGTTTGCTGGAGACCACATAGCCCTGGAAGATCCTGTCCAGAGAGATGGCTCTGCAGCACAGCCGGATGATCTCATTACTCATCTGAAAACACACACACATACACACACACACAGTCAAAACACTGCGCCAGACACACAACACTCTTAGATGAACGAGTCCCACGAACGCGAGCACGCACACACACACACCTTTTGGTTTCCGTAGAGAAAAGGTCAGTTGTGGCATCGATTGAAAATCGACAGATGTTACCCTTTCACTTGGAGGCTTTGAGTTCTGACATTTTCTCCATTCTTTAATATTCATTATGTTACAAAGCCAGGTTGAAGTAGTTAGTGTCCAGACTTGAACCCCCGAAGCCTGAGGGTCCAATCCCACCACCAGATGTAGGCTCTTATACTGATCTACGTGTGTGTGTGTGTGTGTGTGTGTGTGTGTGTATGAAGGCTCCTCATGCAGGTATAGCATAACACAACGGCACAGAGAGAAGAAAAAATACCCGGTTTAGGAGCAGAGTGTCTAATTCAACCAGGCTCACATTCCATAAAGCCCCTATTTGATGTAGTGGGTGTCAGTCAAGCATGCTGGCTGTCACACACACGTTCACACTCGCTCTCTTACACAACACACACACACAGGTAAGAGGAAATGGAGAAGAGGAAGAGGCGAAGGAAGGAGAGTGTAATTATTGAGGATGATGTGTATAGGGGGGTATGTGGAATGACAGCCTCCCTTTCATTTCTCTGATCAGTGGTTTAATCCTGACAGAGGAACAGCGGGCTGAGACGCCCTGCCTGCCTGCCTGCCTGCCTGGGCTCAGACTGGGAGGGTGTGTGTGTGTGTGTGTGTGTGCGTGTGTGTGTGTAAAAGATTTAAGACTGAAGGATTGTACATGTGTGTGTGTGTGTGAGCAAGAGAAGCCTTGTGTGTGTGTGAGTATGTGCACCCAAGTGTGTGTGTGAGTATGTGCACCCAAGTGTGTGTGTGAGTATGTATATACGAGTGTGTGTGTGTGTTTGTGTATACAAGTGTGTGTGTGAGTTTGTGTATACGAGTGTGTGCGTGCCTGAGAAACTGTGTTCTACAGGCTGATTACGGCACCAAGCAAATGCAGCTTTTAATGAAGGAGGGGGACGAGGAAAACACAGGAAATTAAATTGATATGTAAATGACAGAAATTCTCATTTGAGCTGAAGGTTGAGAGTGCTAAAGCATTAACTAGCTTATGAGTTAATAATGATTCCCCCCCCCCTTCTCTCTTGAAGAAACAAAAAAGACGTGAGATGGGGGAGGGAGAAGGGGGCTGGGAGGAGAGATGAAGACAACCTCTGTCCCTGACTCTAAACTCCAGGGAGATGTTTAAGCTTTTGTATAATCAGTCAGTTTCCTGAGGAACTGCAGCTCTTCAAACTCCTCAGAGCTGGAGAGGCACATCTTGACTTAACAGAAAAATCTAGTGGACTCTCTTTCTCTCTTTCTTTCTTTCTTTCTGCCCCCCCCCTCCCTCTCTCCCTTCCTCTGTCTCTAACAGTCTACAGCTTGGTGAGACACGCCAGATGGCGTTGACTGTTTGGGACTGAGGGAGAGAGCGGGAGGGAGGAAGACAGAGAGAGAGAGAGCGGGAGGGAGGGAGGAAGACAAAGAGAGAGACGAAGGGAGGGAGGGAGACGGAAAGAAGGAGGGAGGGAGACGGGGGGTGTCGGACAGCTTGTATCGGCGTAGCTCACCGTGTAGCCGGTGACAACGCAGCTTCGGCGACATCAGCCCTAAAGAACACGAGCAACCACTCGCCCACATGGTCCCTGTTTGTGTCTTATTATGGGATGCTGTTTGCTCTCTCGGTTTTAAGTGGAACAGCAGCAGTGGAGTCAAAAGTCCATGCCCCCCGGTCCTCAGTGATTGGAAAATGATATTAAACTAGACATTGTGTTCTCCAGTGCCACAAAGGAGGGAAAATCCAAAGCTGGGACAAATGAAGAAATTGTGAAGGGGGCCCCGCGGGGAGGCAAGGGAGGCTGATGGAGCGGGGACACACACACACGGGTGCATATACACAGGCGCGCCTATACATGGCCGCACACAGACACACATACGCATATGTATACACACACGTACACAATATAGAAACACACTCGCACACCAATCATACCCTTAGATACACAAATACTCACAACTAGCTACTGTGACTCCAAAGGACTCTGATTAGAAATTATTAGCCAAAAGAAAATCACACAAACGGAAACCACATCAGAGGGACCCACTGGTTCGGATCCAGCTCTCTGAAGAGAGAGAGAGAACGAGAAAGAAAGAAAGAAGGAAAGAAACAGTCTGATCGAATCCTTCTACCCTGAGATAAACAAGAACCTCCACTCCCCACCCCCCCATGTTATTTCATACCACTGGAGGGAGAGGAAAAGCCTTTCAACCATGAGCAGAGTGAAAATGTACTCTCTGTGGAGAGAGAGAGAGAGAGAGAGAGAGAGAGAGAGAGAGAGAGAGAGAGAGAGAGAGAGAGAGAGAGAGAGAGAGAGAGAGAGAGAGAGAGAGAGAGAGAAAGAAAGAGTGGCGCTACAGGAATAACTGAGGCCATTTGAGTTACATAAAACATCGTAAAGGTTTCCATGTTGCTCATGCAGCCAAGGACAACACAAGGCCCCGGCTGAGGAGAGAGAAGGCGGCCGGGCCTGCCAAACTGCTGCCCCGATCCAGGTCACTGGTCACTGATGAGGCCTGCTCAGCCCTGGCCGGGCTCCGCACAAAGTGCCTTTATCCAGCCCAGACCAGTAGCTCGCTGCAGCCTCTCTGGTAGTAAAACTGCACGTCTGGAGGAATAATAAATAGCAGCAGGAATAAGGGGGCTGGGACGCCGCTAGGACCGGCCCGTCTGCCTGACGTACTGCATGCTGGTACACCCTGCCAATTTCGCCAGCCTACATTAGTTTTGTACCAGACTTGTTTTTTTTTCTTTCGATAAAAATATATAAAAATAAAAAAACGCTCTAGACTGTGTGGTGCTGTAAATTGTTACGCTGGTCTGGTAGATGAGGTAGTTTACCCACCAGTGTGAAGCAGTAGCAGTATTTGGAGTGTGAAGCAGCATCTGCAGAACCTGCAGAGTTCAGTCCCCCTTCCAGCCAGCAAGGTAAGACAGGTTCAACCCTGGCATATGTACATGAGATGATCACTGTTACCTAGCAGCACTGCAATAGCGCCGTAAAACACAGTGATGCTATGCCATAAACAGGGATAAATTACTCCTCCATTACCAAGCTCAGTGCCGGCCCGGGCTCACGGCTGTCCACTACTCTGTTTCTCTGTAACTCAACGCCGGCGTTAAGAGAGGCTGAAGCGTCAGAATGCAGGGGTCGGGGAGGTCAGGGGGGCGGGGGGGTCACAGAGGGGGGGTGGGGGGGTACTGCCGGGGAGGACCGGCCAGGGTCTGTCTTTCAACAGGCTGAGATGAGGAAGAGGAGTAGAAGGGTTGGTCGGCCTCGGCCATGCTGAGCAGAAGGTGGACTGTCATTGAGGTGTTACCACGTCCACGTCTGGACACACCATGGAGAGAGAGAGAGAGAGGGGGGGAGTGAGAGGAACAGAGAGAGAGAGAGAGAGAGAGAGACTCTTTGAAAGCCATCGGTCCCTGCTGGCCCTTTGAGCGTTTGCACCCACACGGACCCTCAGGAAACAATTAGACCAAATGCTTTGTGCGAGCCAGGATGCCTTGATGTATTATCAAAGGAGGAGAGGCTGAAAAGGAGCGGGAGAGAGAGTGAGGGATGAGAGAAAAAAAGAAAAAAGAAAGAAAGAGGAAGAAATGAAGCTTAAGAGAAATGCGTTGGGGCAGCAAACAGTTCCGCCGTGCGCGAGGGTCAAGGCGTAATTACGAGGGGTTAAACGCTTTCTCCCTGCGCTCTTGGAGGAGTCGAGAGATTGAAATGAAAACAGAGGGATAACAGAACAGCACGGGCCCTTCCCGTACACAGACGCACTGCTGGGGCTCCGATCAGGCCCGGGGGAGAAGGTCCACGCCTCATCAGGCCTACAGGAGAGGACCATGGAGACGTACGAGAGACAGGACCTCAGGGTCAGCCATTGGGTGATCTGGGCGTGTAAGGGCACCCTTTGTAACAAGAGAGGACATGACTGGATGCATGGAATAGATGGAGGATATAGTTATAGTTAGGTATAGGTCTGTGTGGCTGGAAACATAGCCCCTGTGATTGTCTGACACACACACACACACACCCTAACATGCCATATTATGGTGTTGGTGTGTGAGCAACAACACAGAGACAAAATAGAGAAAGACAGAAAAGTCAGGGGGAGGTGCCTAGCTTCCTCCATGCCATGAGGCCCACACAGTGATCCTCTGGGAAGCAGCCCCCTTGCGGGGTAGCCTACCTTGCGGAACAGAGAGGTGAGCCTCTCGCGGGTGTTGTAGTGGTCCGAGTTGACCCAGATGAGGCGTATGAGGTTGAGGACGTGAGCCAGCTTGGGGGCCACCTCCCTGGGCTTCAGCTGGGCCATCTCCTCGCACGGCTCCCTCAGCAGGGACAGGAAGGACAGGTTGGACTGGGCTTGGAGGGAGCCGTCCTGGAAGAGGGACACACATACAAGACGCGCGCCACCACGGCTGATCATCACCAAGGGTTGATTTCTACAGCTCACATCCAACTGTCACCAGCCCAACTCTCAACTGAGATACTATTCCACACACTGTACGTACACGTGCGGTACTGTGGACCACACACCCTATGTGAAAGAGACACTGGTCACTTCTCCCTGCAGTACATTTCCAACCAGAGTCTGGCTGTGTGTCAACCGTCCCCACTCGGTGCACAGTCCAAACCCTTTCCTCATTCAGTTGAAGCAGACTACTATGTGTCAGCGGTCAAACCCAGCCTGCGACAAGGCAGGTTCGGGGTGTGTGTGTGTGTGTGTGGAGAGACGATAGACTGAGTGTGTGATTTGACGCCCCGCCAGCAATCATCCTTCATTGGCCGCCTAAACTCCACATCCGAGCTGCTGCCGTCGGACGAGGCTGGGGTTCCACTTCCAAATGGATCGTCTCGCCTCGCCGGCTCCTCGTCGCTGCCTTGGTCGTACTGAGCGCTTTGCCGGGATGAAGCCAGCAGCCAGTGAATACAGCTTCAGTTCCCTGGCAGGACGTGCAGCTCCCAGCCTGTCCATTAATAATCCTACTGTCCGGCCCTGCCCTGCCCTCCTCTGCTCTGCTGGGTCTACAGCACAGCACCTACTACTGCTGTGTGGTCTGGCGGTGGTCTCCACTAGGGACTGTGGTCTACACTAGACTGGACCTGGCTGTGGTCAGTCTCCACTAGGGACTGTGGTCGACACTAGACTGGACCTGGCTGTGGTCAGTCTCCACTAGGGACTGTGGTCGACACTAGACTGGACCTGGCTGTGGTCAGTCTCCACTAGGGACTGTGGTCGACACTAGACTGGACCTGGCTGTGGTCAGTCTCCACTAGGGACTGTGGTCGACACTAGACTGGACCTGGCTGTGGTCAGTCTCCACTAGGGACTGTGGTCGACACTAGACTGGACCTGGCTGTGGTCAGTTTCCACGAGGTTCTGTGGTCGACACTAGTCTGAACCTGGCTACAGTGCGGCAGCCTAACTGTATTTCTAGGTGAACTGATGGCACCACAGCTTATCTCCTTTGTGAACAGTGACAATGCAGTTTTAGTTATAATCGGCCGTGTGCCAACTCCACTAGAGCCGTCGACTGTCCCTAGCAGTGCCACAGTCCTCCTGCAGCTACATTTACATTTAGTCATTTAGCAGACGCTCTTATCCAGAGCGACTTACAGTAAGTACAGGGACACCCCCCCCCCCGAGGCAAGTAGGGTAAGGGTGCCTTGCCCAAGGACACAACTTCATTTCGCGCAGCCAGAATCGAACCGGCAACCTTCTGAATAATAGCCCGATTCCCAAACCGCTCAGCCATCTGACTCCCTCATCTCCCACACGGCTCCTCTACCTGTATCTGCTGGGCCAGCTTGCAGAAGGGGGGGACGTAGGAGGACTTGCAGAGCTGCAGGGTGGCCTGGATGTGCCTGACCCCCGGCTTCTGCAGCTGCTGGCTGATGCCGGACAGGTCAGCACAGCGGCTCTTCCAGAAGGAGATCTCCTCCAGGGGGCCCGAGCTGTCGCCTGTCTCCACCGTCTCCTGGGCGTTCAGCACCTCCTTGATCTGACGCGTCCAGTGGATCATCACCACTGGGGGAGGGAGGGAGTAGGGAGAGAATGGGATTTGGAGGGAGGGAGGGAGCAGAGGTGTGAAACAATACAGGGATGGCTGACCTGGTATTTAAAGAACTTCTCTGTGATGACGTCTGTAATCATATGTTACATGCAGACAGACAAACTAACACACACACACACACACACACTTCTCCCTCAGTCTTACTTTCCAGTCTATGCACCAGCTCCTTGTCTTTGCTGGCCACCTCAGGGCTGTAGTGCATGGCCTCCATGGGGATGTACAGCACTGTGTTCCCCATCAGTTTGAATCTGGTGTCTGTGCACACACACGCACACACACACACACACACGCACACGCACACACACACACACACACACACACGCACACGCACACACACACACACACACACACACACGCACACACACACACACACACACACACACGCACACACACACACACACACGCACACACACACACACACACACACACACGCACACACACACATGTTATAGCACAAAATTGCATTAAACAAGCAATCATTCTATAATGGCCTCCACTGGAGTGCACAGTATTTCCTACCACAATATGCCGTACAATAATGCAGATCGAGCACATTGCCGTTGGCTTCCCGAAACAGAAATAAAGCGAATGAAGCCGAACTTTTGGAGTCTCGGCCGGTAAGACAAAACTGTTGTGTACGATCCCGTAGGCCCATATCCACAGAGTCATGAGAAGCACCCAGGTTCTCCCGAGGTGAACCCCTCAGGTCTCCTACCCCTCTGCAGAGCTGGACCACGAGTTGGCGCAGGTTGACACCAGGTGGTATTTTATACCAAAGGACTCAGTCTAGGGAATTCAACTGGTTACACGTGGTGTAATGTTAAACCGAGAAGATGAAAGGAGGCAAGGCCAGCACATCATTGAGACCAAAGAAGATGGGCTCTCTGACTAGGCGAATGTTGATTGTGAGAAGATAAATATCAGACAGAGAGAGAGGAATAGAGAGCAGAAAACTGAAGAGACCACAGATACCTTGCAGGAATGCAGCCCTACAATGGCCTTTACGGAGACAGACAGAGGAAACACAAGGACAGCTAATGAGAAAGAAACAATGAGCCAACTCAGACCGAGGTAGGTAAGAAAGAGTTCCGACTGCATGCTTAGTAAAAATATTTTGAGAATGTCTGACTGGGTGTGTGTGGTTCATGCCTGTGCTCATGAATATGTTCTTCTGTGTTTTATTTGGGCATTTCCGTGTGTGTGTGTGTGTGTGTGTGTGCTCGTGTATCCTGGTACTTGTTGACCTTTGTGAGATTGAAGTGGATGAATGAAGACACACAGAATGAGGTAAAACTCCCCTCCAGGCAAAAGCAGAGCTCTCCATGATTGCTGCTGCTGCTGTGCTGAGCAGGGATCTGGACACCGGGGGCTATGTTACCTGGGTTCCCCCGGACCCCACTTCCATATTTATGTAGTAAATCCCACACTTGACTGACTGTGGTTATGGCAGGGGCCCCCTTCATGACATCAGTCTTATTGGCTCAGCGAGTTTAGAACTAAGTTTCGGTTACTCGAAGCACAGTGTTTACCCCACAGGCCTGGTTTGTCTTCTTTCTAAACCTTTCTATCCTTGAAATAGGGTTTCTTATATTGTCTCCATATAATTGACTGAACAGGAATGGTGGAAAAAAGGCAAAGAAAACCCCCCCAAAAAAACAAGAAAAAAGGAGAGAAAGGATGAAAAAGGCTGTTAGACTGGCATGCTGATTAGGTTGCTACGAGGTAAAAGCAGCTTGTGATTGTGGTGTGCAGTTTCTGTTTACTCCGACTGTAAAAAGTGGTGTTTGTGCGGTGATTGGGATAATTAGCATGATAACTGAACCATCACAGTGCACCACCACACCTGTGTGATTATGCCTGAGGTTCACTGGGAAGCAGCTTAGTAGCACGCTCTACCTTTCTGTTGCAGTGGAAGAGGAGAAAGTGGAGGGGGAGACACAAAAAAAACATTCTCGTATGCTGATGCAACACGAAAAGACGATTTCGAATTTCCAAAAAGCACCGCAGAGCGTGCGAGCACCAAACAGATCAAGGGGTCGCTGTCAAAGCGTCGTTTCGAACGAAACGCGACGCAACCTCCATTGTTGTTGATATTATTGTTTATTTCTTTTTCCAGAGGAAGTGTTTTCGGAAGGCTGAAAGCTTTTCTCGATAACTTGATGTAATGGGTAAAAAGGGAGATGCTTGTGGGAAGAAAATTAGACCTCCCACGGAGAGAGAGGTGGGGAACAGTTTCAGAAAGTGCCACGTTCACAGTGTGTGATGCCGTGTAAGAATCAGGAAAACAAACCAGAAATCACTCTGTCTATAGCTAGCCCCCTTAATACCGGAGAACTGATGACAGCACTTTTACCTCAAGCCTGTGTAAAGCAATGGGAAACCATATAACTATCACACTTCAGCGAAACGAAAAGAAGAAGACCTGAATAAGACATTTAGTCATTTAGCAGACGCTCTTATCCAGAGAGACTTACAGTAAGTACAGGGACATTCCCCCCGAGGCAAGTAGGGTGAAGTGCCTTGCCCAAGGACACAACGTCAATTGACACTGCTGGGAGTCGAACTGGCAACCTTCAGATTACTAGCCCGACTCCCTCACCGCTCAGCCACCTGACTCCCTAATAAGAAGATCTTCTTATTCAGACCTGAAGTCTTAATAAGAAGACCTCAAGCCTTTGTTGGCTATTAACCAACTTCCTCCGGAAGCTCCCCCCCCACAGTGCATAAGAGGAAAGAGCAGTGTCGAGTTCCACCACCAGGTGACGCTGTGGCCGTACCGAGCGACGGCTTCCGGCAAGAGGCCCACCTGTGAGGTTGGTGAGGAAGCGGTGCATGTGGGCGGAGTAGTTGTTCTTGATGCTCTCGGGCCAGGCGGTGCTCAGGGTCACCTGGGGGGCGTGCACGCCGTTCATCGTCCGCAGCAGGCTCTCGGTGGCGTTGCCCCGGACGCTGCCAAACTGCACGGCGCTCTCAAAGCCCTCCTCTAGGATGGGCACCTCCGACGAGCGGATGAAGAAGGCCAGCTGCTCCACCACCTGTGCAGAGGAGAGGGAAGGGGGGGGGGAGAAGAGAGAGGGATTCACAGGGTGTGGATGAGAGAGAGAGACGGTGAAAGATTGAGAGAAGCATTGAGAGGAGAGGGGCAGGAGAGAGAGTGGGGGAGTATGTCGTTTTGACAGGTTGGGAAATCAAGCAATAGAGAGGAATACATAATTGAATCCTGCTTTCTATGATTCTCTTTTGTGTTCTTTAAGAGGAAAGGAAACCGGTGCAATGCTACAAAACAACATTTTTAATCATTCCTCTGGGCCTCTTTAGATGCAGCTTGCTTGCTTCGGTGAGTCTACAAAGTGCTTATCCATCCTCATACAACATGGTGGTATGCTGTGTGTTTTCAGAAATAGCCGGCACTACTTCTCGTCCTAGAGTTTGGCTCTAGAATACCTGAGACGGAATGGCGTACTCCACCCGTAGTCCGGAGAAGGGGTCGGAGTAGACGACCATGATTCTGATGGAGCTGTCGGCGATGAACTTATCCAACGCCTTGTCGTTCTCCTCCGTCCAACTGGCCTCGGACACCCCGGTCAGAGACACCCGCGTCTTAAACAGCCCCCTCTGAAGAGACGTGTGTGTTTGTGGGGAAGGAAGGAGGGAGTAGAGGAAGAAGAGGATGCGAGTGAATGGTGATTCCTGCAACTGCCACAACACAGCAATCCACCCCCCAGAGAGATAATACTGTAACATCGCATTGTGCCGTTTTAAATTTGTCTCCGTGACGACCTCAACCTCCACACACACACACACCCTCCCCCTCCCACCCCCACCCCATGGCCACCACACATCTGAACACAGCAGGGAGTGAGTGAGACAGTTACCTCTGATATTACCCAAATTATATTAGTATGCAGATGATATGGGATGGGGACGGTGCTATCCTGTGGAATAATGTTAGCGGTCAGGCAGAGCAGAGAGTCGAGGGCTTGGTCACCAACACCACCCTCGTACAACAGCTGTTATTTTACAGTAGGGAGAGTGTGTGTGTTTGTGTGCGCGTGTGTGTGTGCGAGACATTACTGGTACTTTATGGGTCACTAGCTGTAAATGCCAGCGCTGCGTTCCCCTGCCCACAAGTGTAATTAATTCTATTAAATCAATTGATGAGAAGGACGGCGATGGTGCTGGTTCACTGGCCAGTCATTCGTAATCACCACCTGTTTTCCATATTCTGTCCAACCATTTCATTATTATACGACAGATTTTTCTAACCTTTGTTCCAGACACTTCTGAAGGACTTTTGTTAAGTATTCATCAGGAATAGAGTTACAAAGTATTTTTATTCCCTTAAATATGAACTGATAATGGACAAGCTACAGTTGATCTGTTCTTTACTGCTGACAAGAAAGGCCATTTAAGAGCTGATGTTTTTACCATGCCTATGGTGTAGGTGTCCCCGTCTTCTACAATCACAGGCGTTACTGGAATACTTCCCTCCGGAGTCTCATCTATCACACACACACACGTACACACATGTACACACACGTACACACACAAAACATTTCAATAAGCCTAGGAAACCACGACAACACAGTGAAAGACAGACATTTTCATAATTACATCGTATTCACTGCATTATCTGAATAATCTCAGCCTATTCTCTCCTTCTGTCATTTGGAACACAGTCATTAGTTTTGGCAGTAGTTCTGAGTTTGACTGTTTGGTGCATATGATAGGATTGTGCTGACTACCACTGTATTCTCTAAATGAAGAAAAACATAATGATGGGAAGGTCCACACATGTCTTGAAAGAAAAAAGAAAAGAATATATTGGGACCTTATTTGCTCTTATAATCACATAATTACGTAATTGAACAGATCTTAGAGAAAATTACATTATGCCTTGTCATTTGAATAACCTACCGAAAGGAAACCAGAAACCGCATCAAAGGGGGTATGAATAGCTAATCGACCAATTACGTTGAGACAAGGTTTGTATGCCACCACCCCATGCAGATAGAAAAGACCTCTAGCTAAGTAACTCTAAGGTAAGTACAGAACAGTACTGTCAAATTTAGAACGACTGCTCTGTGTGTGTTTGTGTTTGTGTGCATAAGCCTGTGTGTAGGCCTAAGAGATAAGATGACATTACGAAACAAGGCACACAAAAGTCTTTAAAAAAAAGATGATCAATGTATCCTTAAAAAGGACTACATCTATCTCTGTGGTAGCTGCTGTACCTGCCGGCCAGGCCTCCTGGTCCTCCACCAGGGCCTCAGGGGCAGGGGTGGAGCCCTGGTGCTTGCCCTTGCGGCCCTTTCCCGAGCCGGAGCGCTTGGACTTGCCCGAGGACGATCGGCCACTGCGCGCTGCCTCTAGGTCAGCCATGGCAAGGCCCCCGTGGTCTGTTGTCTCTTCTAGACAGCTAGGGAAGATAAAACGGTGGTAAACTGAGTGTTTCTGACGAGGCTTCAGAGTTAAGATTAGGAGCTCAGTAAACAGATCTTGCTTTCTTTGAGTTGTGGATTGATGTGATTGAAGGGAACAGGTACAGCAGCCTTGATTACATCCAGCATGCCATGTTATGTCTCAATTACGGCCTTTTACATAATCAAAAACACTTAAGAAGGCCGATTCCCCTACTTGCAAATTAAACATCAGCTTGGTAGTTGCCCGGAGGCGCACAAACTTCATTAGTATTTACAGTGAGTATATATGTGACTGATGGTTGAAATATAAGAAACAAATATCCGAAGCAAAAGTAACACAACTAGAGGGTAAATTGTGAGGTTGAGGTGTGCTTGCTGGGGCAGTTTATATAACTACATCACCACCAAACTTATTTAAACTAATATATAATTAGTTTTGGACGGTATGGCCTAAAATGTGTATCAGGAGCCGTCTTTGTTTTTAATTATATCGGAGGAATTACCATAATTTCCAACTGAACTGGGCATTTTATCAGTTTCAATTGTGGACTTTGAATATTTAGCCTTGATATCTAACTATCTCTAACTTTATACAAAACATTAATGATTAGCACGTTACTGGACATTTTCATTTACATTTGGATAACTTTCCTAAACCTATATCTCTTCAGGTGGCCAAAATTGTTTTGGGCAACACAGTTAAGGCTAGCAAAGAACGTAGCAAGCTAGTCTCTATACTAGTTTCCAATGATGAAGCACCTAGCTAGTGTAGTTAGCTCTAGCATTAGCTTCACTTATTACCTAAGCAGTCAACCACCTACCTCAGGTAAATGTTGCTAAGTCCTTAAAATGCGTCACAGTATTAGTGAGTTCTGAAAGAAATAGTATTCTCCTTCCAACACCGTCGCTATATTTTAGTTAAACAATTAAATGGCATGAACAAATGTTCTCTGGTAAAACCAACTTTTTCCGTTTATTTGGCTGCGACCACTCTTGTGCTGCAGCTCGAGTTTGTAGATACGTCTCCATGGAAACGGTGCAGGAGAAGGGGTGTGAACGCACGAAAAGACACCTCCAACAGGGATTGCAAATATAGACCTACAAAATTGCAAATATACAACCTTAATTTGCGATTTCGGTCAGGACTACTGAACAGCAATGCTCTGCCTGACTGCTTTCAGAAAAACATTATGAACAATATATTGCATTAGGCTACCCCTATAAAATAAACCTAGGCCTGCGTTAATGTGGGAAATTGAAGTTTGCATGGAATAAAGTAGGCTACTTGTAAATGTATCTAAATTGCTATTACGTAATACTTTTTCTTCTATAAAACATAAAGAACGCAGCGGGGGTAATATAGCACAGGATCACAGAAATCTGAATATGAGCGCGCGTGCGTTTGTTCGAGAACACACTACCAACTGACACTGTAGCTGGCCTGTCCTTAAAAAGACGCCACGGTAAGATGGTTTACATTGTGTTTAGTTCTTGTTATTTCTTGTAGTTGTGTTTCAGTCTACATTAGCCCAACATTTCGCAACATTGTGAACTTGTTTATTTATCTGCTATTCATTCACGTTATTCAGAGGAGGACTAGTCTTTTCAAATGTCAACATGAATTTCCAAGAGGTTACATATCTTGAAACACCTTTATTTACTCGACTCAAACATGCCTTTTCTCTCTCAAGCTTTTAAGAGTAACAAGGTGAAAATGGAAGGACATCTGTAGGCCTCCCGTCTGTGACCCTTGAGAATCTGAGCCACTTGCCTTTTCCACTAAAGGGTAAGTACTGTTTCTGGGATGCCTTCGGACTACAACAGAGTGCTCTTCACTTCTGCTGCTCTTTCTCAGTCTTTCCTGCTCTGGGACTGGTTGCAGAGCACTCCCAGCAGAACCATGACAAAAGGGAGCAAGGGAGATAGAGTTCAGGGCCCAATGTTATTTTTTATTTAAAAACTAACTATAAAACTTTAAACTCTTTAGATGCAGTTCCACTCTTGGCTGAGATACTGTCACCCTGCCACTCCAACCAAGCCCCATAATGAAATTCAACTCAATTACCTGTCCACTCCACAGACAGTCTGGTATCGCCAAACTAGGCTGTGCCTTGCAGCAACTGTGTCTGCTAGACACACTAAAACGTACAACAATTCGTACAAACCACATTAAACAAAAATAAACCCACAGAATGCTCCCATCTATCACATTCTAAAAAGTGTATGTTTTCCAAAGCTTGTATATTGAATCAATTCATGTCTTTTTAATATGAAAATCCATACAAAGTAGGTTGACAGAACCCTTGTCCGTGTCAACTGTTTACTAGCGAGATGCTTTGGAATCTCAGAGCAGGCTGAAGGAAATACTAAATGCTACACAGACATGTTTTTAAATCCTCCCTTGTGCTATCCACCCCCCCCCCCCCCCCCACCCCCCAGGTTTCCCCAACAGTGGGTGAGTTGGAACAGGCAGGCAGCCATGCATCTGGCTGCTGCTGTTGAGATTATTGTGATGGTGAGTCAGCAGGGTAGCCTACGGATGCCTGAGAGAGAGAGAGAGAGAGAGAGAGAGAGAGAGAGAGAGAGAGAGAGAGAGAGAGAGAGAGAGAGAGAGAGACTGATGTTCACAGCCTACGCCCCCGGGTCCATCAGCCCCTGTCAGTAGAGCAGGTTTTTACACCCCCTCTCCTCGCTAGCTAGCCACTGTACTGCATCTCCTCCTTTCCTAGCCAGAGCTGTACTGTAGCATTTGCGATTCCTGCACAATGCTCTTCATTACCTTGTACTTCACAGCTGTGGGGTGGGTGTAATTGGCTGTTGGACAACACACATGCGCACAGACTCTCTTACACAGACACACACACACACACACACAATCACCCTCTCTCAACATGTTATTACAGCTACAACAACAAATGATTGCTTCATTCCACTCTACCCTGATACACTGTGTGATTAGGCTAAGCTCTGTTGACGTTTGGTCCCCTGTTTGAGCTCCAGAGAGCTAGACTTCTGTGCTGTAGAAGATTTAAGGAAGGTTGTGCATTAGCGGGTTTCATTCTGGTCTCTGCACAGCCCATTACAACAACTGTGCCAGGACAGATGTACTGCACATTCACACTTTTACCCCCCAGAGAAACTACATCCTTCCTCTTTTGGTCCCAGACCTCGCCCGCCGCAAGAACCTAATAATGTCATTTCAAAGTATGTGTCTGTGTGTACAGTACCTGTGTGTGTGAGACCTGCAAAGCACTAAAGCATACTTTGGAATCAGATGGGGGGGGGGAAGAATATAAAACCTTTTAATAAAACATGAGTGAGCAGGGACACGTTCTTTTTTAAGATTAATGGCAAGGAGCGTCGTCTTTTCTTATTTCTTTTTTTCATTCCTCCCGTTTTATTTCTCAATAATTCATTTGTGCAGAAATAAGGGACTGTTTTCCTCCCCGCTTGTTTTGTAGCCTTTGGAAAGTTTGTCAGGGGAAGTTTTGGACGTAGGGAAGGAAGGGAGGCATACAGTGTTTAAGAACGCTATGGCAGCGGAACTTTCTAGGACCCACGAGTCTTCAATTTGTCTCCACTCAGAGCTCAATATCTGACACGTCTAGGGCTCTAAATCTAGTTTCATACCCCTGCGAGGCTTTGGTCCGGACAATATATTTCTGTGCAGAGAAGTATTAGAAAATAGCTTCGTGTCTGGGCCTACAGTACCGTATATCACGGCTGTCAAGAACAGGACAGGTGTTGTTTTTGCTACGCTAACGACTAGGCCCACATGCTTTGAATTATACGCCCGATTGATGCTGAAAGTAGGTAATTGAAAAATAAAAGAGATTGAAAAAGGCAATACTGACTTGAAATAAGACCGTATTTTATTAACACTGAAAAAGAAATAACTCTTGTTGACGTGTTCGACAAACAAAATGATTTCTTCCAACCCACCACGGTAATGTATTAGGGTATAAAACTCAACGTCTTGCACCACAGTCGATGGCAGCGTTTAGCTGACTGCGTTCACTCACGCTTCCCTCGCCTCTCTAGTTCTCCCATGCACCACAGGGCCATATGAAAAGCCCATATTGAATCAATAACACAGATGATGGCCGTAATAACCATCAAATCAAGCGCATTCAAGTCGACGGACACAATTGGTTACAGCGTATTAGCAGAGGGCGATACGGCGACACCATTGATCCCTGATGGAATTAAGAGATTGAAAGGTTGGCCGTCACCTCCATGTTGTTGACAGCCATTCTGAGTCATTAGCGCCATTAGCATTAAGCTGGCCCATCAATAACCACTTGGCTGAGTGATCACTCTCCCCAAGACACCACCCGGGGGAACGCTGCAACCCCCCTTGCCAGCTTATCTGGTCGTGTACCGTCAACGGGGGCACCCTTGATGTGACTGACACGCATACCAACACACACACCCCTGCTGTCTGCTGTGTCGTCAATCTGTCTCCTGGTACGACTCGGTGAGTCTCCGTCCGCGAGCGGCCGTGTTGTTGAAAGTCAGCCGCTGCCAGATCTTTGTCAGCGTGTTAGTGTTTGTTAGAGTGCTCCTGTTTTTCAGTTTGTCACTGTTGACTCTCTCACCACTGCCAGTCCTCTGAGGTCCAATCTGTCACGGCCTGTATGTGTGTTTGGACGAGCGTGTGTGTGTGTGTGCGCGCATGTGTGTACAAGTTCTTGTTTTAAAACATCTTTCAAATATGGTAATTCTCTTGTGTTTCCACTCGTGTGTGCCACAAGTGTCAGTGTATCTGAGTCACGACGTGTCAGAGTCCTGAGTGTCAGTGATGCTTTGTGACAGCCAGCCACAGTCTGATACTGTGTCACAATGAATGGCATAGCCAAGTCTCTATGGGCCAGTCTCAGCTTACAAAACACAAAGCAGTCTGCTACAGTGGAACAAGTGTGTGTGACTTAAGTGAGTGTGTGCATGTGAGGGAGAGAGAGTGTGTGTGTAAAAGTACTACATTCTTGGTAGCTGGGTTATTGTGAAATCCTGTGTGTGTGCGTGAGGGAGAGTGTGTGCGCATGTGTAACGTGCATGCCCGTGTGTGTGATTGAGATGGTGTCGGAGGGGCCAGGCGATGTTGGGTCTGGGTGGGTCTACAGCTCGTCGTAGAGGGCCTCCCCCTCCAGCAGGTCCACTGCCCCCAGCAGCAGCGGAGCCCCACTGCTGTTGTCCCTCACCAGGACAACGAAGGAGTGGTCCGCGTAGAACACCTTGGGCTTCTTCTCCACAATCTCGTCCTCCAACTCCGCCGCCCCCTGCCCAGCATCGGAGCCCAGCTCCAGGGAGGCCCAGTGCAGGACTCCCCCTAGGTGAAGATTTCCCTGGTTCTTCCCCAAGGCCCCGGAGAAATCAGCAGTCTTCTGGTCCCAGGCATCGGTCAGGCCCAGTGCTGACAGCTGCTTCTGCCAAACACAAACAAGCAGCGTGGAGAGAGAGTGAGAAATCAGGACTTTGGATACATAAACACTAACTCGATTCAAATCCCTCAACTGACAGTTTCCCTAAACCTCATCACACACCAAGAGATGTCAGCTCAAGACAGCATAGACGCCGCAGATCAATTATGCAAGCGGAGACAAGCTGAAAAGTCCAAACAATGAGAGAGCGTATTTTAACATGTGGTGACAGGGATGGCTGACGGGGCACCCTGCCCTTTTGTAAACTCACAGAATTATCAACACAAACACACCCTGCCACAACAACAACAACAACAATAACCGAACAGTCCCCAATCTATCAATAACATTTCACACAAACCTTTTTTCCCCATTTTTATTTCTCCCTCAAATTTGGTCAAGTGACAGTTGCCCTTGTTGCAACTCGAGGTACAAAGCTATGGGGAGACTAAAGGGAGTAAAGATAGAGGGAGGGAAGGGATGGGAGGAAGTGGCCCATGAATAATAGAGGAGTGTTGCCCGGCGACCTCAGCCCCCCCTCCTTTGTTTTCTCTCAAATATGAATTCCACAGGAAGACGTGGCTGACAGGTACTTTATACACCCACGGCACAGGGCCACTCACTCTGACAGGCCTGGACGTAGAGGTTTGTGTGGCGTGTTTGTGTGAGTGTGTGTGTGGCAGAGGCCGGGTGTATGTGAGAGGGTGAGAAGTGAGTGAGTGATGATGCTGTTCTCTGTATAATCTCGCAGGTTAGCCTTCGCAGGGCTATCTTTTCATAATGTCAAACTGTCACCCGAGTCGTGAAATATTCAAAAGTTTGTGAAAGGTGGATAAAGGAGGTTAAGTTCTTGTAATCGGGTTTCTGAGAAGCATTTTAATGCCCCTGTGTTACGACTTGCTACAAGAACAGAGCCTGCAGTTCTATATAATTTAGATGTTATGGATGAGTTAATAGGCAGAGAACTAGTGTCAGCTTAGTGTCTTCCCCCTCTAGATGGGATAACTAGATCGACTTCCTCCAGTGTGCATGGTGTGCCCTAACTCCCCTCCCTTGGCCTGTCCGCTTTCACGGCAGTCCTCTCACACACACACACACACACACACACACACCACCCTCAGCTCTAATGCACTTCTATTGTCCTCATCCATTATTCCTCCTTTCTTCCTCCCTCCTTCCCTCCTCCACCACTTCATCACTGTCTCTCTCTGCTGCTCTGCCACTTCCCTGGCATCCTCATCCCTCATCCGCACCTCTCGCCTCTATTTTATCCTCCTCCGTCTCACTCCCTCCATTTCTCACTCCGTCTTTTTCTCTCCCCAACTCATCCTTCTCTTTTTCGACCGGCGCCCCCCTTGTATACATCACTCTCCCCTGCCCTCCATCTCCATCGGCAATCATTTCAAGGTTTTCGCTCCTAATCTTCCAGCAAACAGAAATAGACTGAAGCCAGTGAATTCTTCACCTCGTGGAAGATGGATGCCCACCATGAAGTAAAACATAGCCAGAACAGAGTTTCCTCTCCTCCCATCTGAAAACAGTCTCCGGCAGAGACCTTGGTTGGCCTGACCTTAAGCAGCTTGTTGCCAAAACAGCAACATGAAACCGTGCCTCGCCACGACAATACTGTCATCAGCTATTACGCTCACGTAACGACATTAGCTGGAAACTTCTTCCCCTTCACCAACCCCACCCCTCGTCTCCTCGTCTGCTACGAAAATACACGACGACCCAGCTACTTCACAACCCTTGCTGTCTCCTTGCCTCCATCTCCTACGTCCAAAGATAAACTCCGAGGCTTGCTTAATTTTTAAAAACAATCGAGCGTTTAAAAACGAAGCGCCTGTGTGGCGCCGGGGCCCCTCAGCAGAGGGGTGATGACTGGGCCGGAGAGACCTGCTGCTGTCGGGGTGTGGCACACCATCTCATGGACCCTCGGGGACCCGCTGACTTTCTGCCTCTTCATCTATGACTCTCTCCCTTTGTTTCTCTCTCTCCATCTGCCTGCCTGCAGAGGCTGTACTGAGGGACCAGTAGCTGACGTCCATTGTCAGATACGGTTTGGCGCAAAGCTATCCGTTTGAAGCCACTCCGCGCTACATCCACCGCCGGTCTAGCTGTGTGACTGCCTCTCCCTCGGTCTGCCCCTGCTCTGTATGCAGGAGAATGGCTAATGTAGCCTTGAGCTGTGTGGTTAACTGGGCCCGCATGGCAACTCTCTGGTGTGGAGCGCTCGGTATCCAAATTAATTAGCCGGACGATTGAAGAGAGTAAGTGGATGTTGGATGAACCTCGGGATGAGGGAGTTAGCTACGGAGGGCAGAAGTGCTGGCCGAGTGGCAGGCAGGCTAGCTACAGTAAGCTGGATATCCAATTCCCATAGCGTTGGGGTTTTAATAGAGAAAGCAGCCTCCATGGGCACACTGTGATCCAGGCTGGGAGATGAAGAGAGGGGAAAAGGAAGGAGAGGGGCGAGAGGGGATGAAGGGAGGGGAAAAGGAAGGAGAGGGGCGAGAGGGGATGAAGGGAGGGGACAAGGAAGGACAGGGGCGAGAGGGTATGAAGGGCGGGGACAAGGAAGGAGAGGGGCTAGAGGGGATGAAGGGGACAATGAAGGAGAGGGGCGAGAGGGGATGAAGGGAGGGGACAAGGAAGGAGAGGGGCTAGAGGAGATGAAGGGGACAAGGAAGGAGAGGGGCGAGAGAAGATGAAGGGGACAAGGAAGGAGAGGGGCTAGAGGGGATGAAAGGAGGGGACAAGGAAGGAGAGGGGCTAGAGGGGATGAAAGGAGGGGACAAGGAAGGAGAGGGCCGAGAGGGGATGAAAGGAGGGGACAAGGAAGGAGAGGGGCGAGAGGGGATGAAGGGAGGGGACAAGGAAGGAGAGGGGCGAGAGGGGATGATGGGAGGGGGCAGCGGTGAGGGAGCATCATGAGGTGAAGGAATGTCTAAATAGCACTCTGTATAGCTGCTTATTGCATGTGGAGTTAAGGGACTCACTCATGAAACAACGAGAATGTAAATAAATTAAACTCAACCCACAATCATGTTCCTTCTCTCTCGCTTTTCCTCCACTACCCTAACATATTCCACCTCTCCTCTGACATCTTTCTCTCCTACTCCCAGCATTGAACCTTTTCTGTATAATTCATCGGCAACTGCATATTCTATTGACATGCTTAACAGCATAAACAATATCTATCTAGTTGAGAACAGGTGGATGCATTATGCATGCAAGAAAGCAGCGTTACACACAAACACAGCATAGGCCTTGCGTCTTTGAACATATACAATTGCGCAGAATGAGAATACTGTGAGTGGGTGGGAGGATGTGTGTGGGGTAGTGGCGTCATTGTCAGCCCTGATCTGTGTGTGTGTGTGTGAGAGAGCGTGTGTGAGAAGGTCTCTCTCCTTAAGCCCCAGCAGGTCATCAGCAGCTCAGCCCACTGATGTCTTATTTACATGAGCTTTTGCTTTTTACCTCTCTGACACTGTCGATATCTTGCCTCTTTTCCATTTGATTCCCCTCATCCTCCCTTCTCTCTCCTTCTAAACGACAGTTGCACAAGGTCAATTTAAACTACACTTTACTGTCTCATGAAAAGCAATGAGCTTTGAAGTATTGGAGTATAGGCTAGTAACTGCAGTCAATGAAACACTTGTCATTAATCACTAATACTGGGCTGTGGTTAAAGGTAGAGGCCTCTGTCTTGATGCTGTGTACCGTACTGTGCTCTTGTAAATATTTCATCACCTCTTGACCTCATTAGCCATGATTGAGTGAACTCCTGTTTGCCGACTCATACGTCTTAGTCCGTATATTTCCTGATCCAGGGTGTGTGTGTGTGTGTGTGTGTGAGCGCACGATGTGTGTGTATGTTTGATCCAGGGAGAGAGCAATCACGGGGGTTAGCCAGTGACCTCCAGGCCCGGCTTGTTAGATAAGACCAGAACTGTAACTTCAGCCCTCTCCCTTTCTCTCTCCCTTTCTCTCTTCCTGTGTCTCTCTCCCTTTCTCTCTCCCTTTCTCTCTCCCTGTGTCTCTCTCCCTTTCTCTCTCCCTGTGTCTCTCTCCCTTTCTCTCTCCCTGTGTCTCTCTCCCTGTGTCTCTCTCCCTTTCTCTCTCCCTGTGTCTCTCTCCCTTTCTCTCTCCCTGTGTCTCTCTCCCTTTCTCTCTCCCTGTGTCTCTCTCCCTGTGTCTCTCTCGCATTCTCTCTCCCTGTGTCTCTCTCCCTTTCTCTCTCCCTGTGTCTCTCTCCCTTTCTCTCCCTGTGTCTCTCTCCCTGTGTCTCTCCCTTTCTCTCTCCCTGTGTCTCTCTCCCTGTGTCTCTCTCCCTTTCTCTCTCCCTGTGTCTCTCTCCCTTTCTCTCTTCCTGTGTCTCTCTCTCTTTCTCTCTCCCTGTGTCTCTCTCTGTCTAGCAAACCCTGGCTTCTCCAGCAGGGCCTGTCCTTCACTAGAGGAGAGACAGGCCCAGAGCTCGATATCTATTTATAGTTTTCGCCGCTTTCCACCTCGTCCCCTGGCACTCGACCCTCCCCTCCGCCCCCCACCCCTCCACCTCCTAGCCCCTCCGCCCGCTGAATGTCACTCCTATTTAGGTCAGTGGGGCCCAACGCCCAGTCACTGAGCTCTGCCACATTAGCACACGTGAGCCCTACCACCAGGAGCCACATCCGAGATGGAGGGAGGAGGAGGAGGAGGAGGATGTGGCTCAGTCACACACATGACTCAGGAGATGAAGAGAGAGAGGAGTGGAAGGGGAGGATGTGCGTGTGTGTGGGGGGAGGCAGGGGATTGTGATTGGGTAGTTAGTGACGGTATGACAGCGAGCGTGTATCAGCATTCCCCTGATCATTCGAGTTTGTTTGTTCCAGATGCAACCCCCTCCCCTTAACACCACTCCAAATTGGGGGGCGTCCTCGATCCTGACAGACAGAGGGGTAAACAGCATTAACGTGCCGTGATGAGCAATATCTTCTCTACCCCATTGGAGGCGAGAGCGTGCGGGAGAGGCACTGGCAGGGCTCCCAAGCATGCCTGTCTGCTGCTGGCCAAGAGGAGAGAGGGATGAGGGGGAAGGGAGGAGGTAGAGAGGAAAGAGGATGTGGAGCAGAGTTAGTAAAGAGCTTCAGGGGCTTCAGTAATGATTCCTCAAATACTTTCTGAGATGGGGGGAGGGGGGTGGAGGGAAGGGAAGGGGGGGGGGGGATGAAGCAACTGACAGAGAAAAACATAGAAAGTAGGAAGATATAAACTATTCTGCATGTAGGTTATATAAGACGGACTGTATACAGTAGCGTATTGAACAGTGTGGTTCTCTTTGAATGCCCTCCAGCATCTGAGGCAAGTGCATCAGAATGTGCTTTCTTTCTCTTTAACTCTTCTGACCTTGTAGGCATATTCTGGAGAGATGTTCTCAGTCTCCGAACCCAGGCCACCTCCTGTGTGTCAGAGGGGCAGAGAGCCACCGTGTTAATGTCAAAAGCTTGTTCTTCAGGGCAGGCCTCAGCAGACAGGGCTTCCTGACGTCTGTGGAGGTCTCAGCATGGTTCGACCGCAGCACCACGCTCTCCGAGATAGGAGACATATCCTCCAGAGTTTGCCACTCTGTCACATAGACGAAACTGCACTGCTACATTTAGGCAAAACAAGATACTGTAGGATCCAGTCAATGTAGGCCAGCACTGGGAACATTTAGTTTTAGACATCCTCCCCTATCTGTAAACTAACTCTATTTCTATTTTTCCCTTGTAGCTCTTGCAACTGCCAACCCTTACTCACAACAGTCATGCCATCTAATATCTCCATGAGTTGAGGTCACGTAAGGATAACATTAAGAAACTCTAACCTCTTTCTCTTTTCTCTTCTCCATAGACATAGGATGGCATACAACAACCACACCCCGCCAATTGACACTCCCAACCTTCCCGAAATCCTGCCCTGGCCTGGGACCCCTGTCCCAGGGGAAACCCCCCATAACAGCCTCCCTGTGGGGCCGTGCGTGGATCTGGGCCGGCGTCTACGCCCGTGCTACGGCCCCCGCGGCTTGGCCAAGTCCCTCCTCTTCCGTTTCTCCCAAGGCTTCTCCAGCCAACCGGTCAGCAGCCCAGATACAGCCTCGGTTCTGATCCACATGAAGCTGGAGGACCCCCAGGCTCTCACCATGGCCTCCTTCGCCTCCACCCAGGCCAAGGAGCACGGCGACGGGGCAGCCCTGGTGCTCTTCTTGGCCTCCTCTCTCCTAAGCCAGGCCAGAGAGCTGCTGGCGCTGGGGGTGACCGGGGATGAGATCCAGGCAGGCTACAGGAAGGCTTGTGGCAGGACCCTGCTCCTCCTGGAGGGGATGGGCTGTGGGCGTCTGGCGGAGCCCAGAGAGGAGCTTCAGGTGAGGGATGTCCTTAGGGGCTTCCTGGCCTCCCGGCAGCCCGGGCTGGAGGCCCTGCTGGAAGGGGTGGTGGCAAAGAGCTGTGTCCACAGCTGGAGACCGCTCACCTCAGGAGTCAGTGGAGAGGTGTGGGAGGGGGTGACCTTTGACCCCAGCTGTGTCAGAGTCTGTGTGGCGCTGGAGAGGGAGAGCACAACAGAGGGAACAGGGATAGAGGACGGTGAGATGGATGGAGGTGGAACGGTAGTTGGTGAGGAAGAGAAAGACAAAGCCTCAGGAGAGGAGGAAGAGAAGAAGGAAAACAGGGAGGAGGAGAGGGCAGAGACAAGAGATGAGAAGGGAAGTTGTATGGAAAACGAGGAGAAAAAGAACGAGGAAGAAATTGAGAGAACTGTAGAAAGAAAAGAAGAGAAAGAAGACAAGGAGAGTGAGAGTCAAGAGGACCAAACAGAGAAAGAGACCGAGGGCCACGATAAGACAGAAAGTGCGAAACCAGGAGAGAAAAGTGCTCAGATACAAAAAGAGGATCAAGAAAAGAGTAATAGAAGAATAGAGAAGAGGAGTAAAGATAGTGAGGAGGAGGAGGAGGACAGAGTCTTAGACGACTGGGTCGATCTAGGCCTGGAGATATGGGCAGCCAGTCTAGATGAAGACAGAGTGGAAGGGGTGGTATGGACCGAAGAGATAAATGTAAGAGAGAAAAGAAATGCTGCGAAAAAGATACACGGAGTTTGCAAAGACCTGCCATCTGTCAGCATACATGGCAGCGTCTCCAAACTAACAGGACACTTCTCCTCCATGCGTCAGATGCACAAACATATTGGCTCTGTGCACTCTGTCCAGCACAAACGCAGACTGCATAGACCACGAGGTCGTCTCACCAGCCCAGCCCCTCGCCCACCGAGCTACCACAACCACCATTCTCCCAGGAAGACCCATCCATCCCCCAGGCGAACCCACCCAGCCGACCCCCACCAGAGCCTCCCTCTTCAGGCTAGTGTTGTGGTGGAGGAGCCCCTGGATGGAGAGGCCTGCTCCAAGGTGACAGTCACCCTGCGTAGCCTGGACCAGACTCTGCTGGACAGTGCCGAGCAGGCCGTGGCTGCCTCCTTGAGGGTCTACCGCTCTCTCCTAACGGACCCCAGGGTGGTCCCCGGGGCAGGGGCCTCCGAAGTTAGCCTGGCTGTGGGGTTGACCCAGTACGGGCTGGGCCTGGTGGGCATGGAGCAACTGGTGGTCCATGCCTTCGCCCAGGCCCTGCTGGAGCCAGTGAAGATCCTGGGAGAGAACGCTGGGACCCCAGCTGACCTGGCCACGCTCAGAGGCTGCATGAGCCGCTGGGCGGGCCAGGGGGAGGAGGACGAGAGCCCAGGGTTAGGTCAGGGGGTTGTGGACGGGTTAGGATGTAAGGCTAGTGCCATACAGAGAGCCACAGATGCCTCTCTCACCATCCTAACTGATCTCCTCAGCCAAAGACCGGAGGAGGAGGACAAGAGTCAGAACTTCTACCCAAGAATAGTCAGCACACCGCTCCCATCACCTCCTCCATCAGACAACACAGACATTATATAACATACTTTTTCATATGATATTTATATAAACTAATTTATATCAAAATATATAATTGTCTATTGTCTGTATATAATTGTCTGTTCATTTGTCTATCTATTCTACCCAATCCATTACAAAACAAATGACCAAAGACCATCCTCCGCTTAAGTGTGACCTACAGTACAGAAGAACTGTAAGCCTCTGTATGCCTGTGTCCACCAGCAAGGTAAGAGGTGCATGTGTACCTGTAGGCTTAGAGTGCTTCTGAGGTTGGCCCTGGGCAGGGATACGGCCACGCTGGTGGAGGAGGTGTGGTTCAGCCACTTGGCCAGCAGGTCCAGGCTGAGCAGCTTGTCCAGGCGGGCCAGGCTCTCCACGTGGAAGGGCATCAGCAGCACCACGCTGGCCCCACCCCCCCACAGCCTCAGCTCCAGCACCTGCACCATGTTCTCCACATCCTCGTAGTGACGGTACACTCCTGGGGAGGAGGTGTGGAGGGTGAGGGTGAAGAGTATGTGGAGAGAACAACAAAAAAACTATGCAGAGCTGAAAAAGTGACTCATGAAAAAGTGGTCTACCTGCTCTGTGCATCATGGGCACCTTGGTGTACTTAGCTCCCAGGAAGGTGCGAAGATCTGAGGTGTCCTCATTAAACTCTCTCTCCCACAATCCTGTGGGAAGACAGGGACATAATTACATTGGAACATTTGAATGCCTTGAATGTGTAAAGTGGGATTCCACATGGATATGCTTGAATGAAAAAATGGTGTATATGGACCTACTGGGTTAAAAGGGATAGGGAATGTTCTGATAATCATATCAGAAACCCACACAATTAAGTCTTAATGTGGGACACTTGATTGAAAGCCCCAGTGTTCCCCTTGACAATAAAATGTCATTGGTTGAGGTGGACAGGTCACTGGGCGATTGTGCAGAAGGCAAGTGAATCCCATCATTTAATGGCTAGTAGTTCCATTTACCATTCAGACCTATTCAACTAACAGCTAGCATTAGCTCACCTCTTGACTACACAATTTCGTTGGACCTGACAGACTTCAAATTGCACCTCGGTAATAAAGTACTCCTCACTATAACCCAAGACCTTTCGCTGCCCCTTTAGATAAAGAAGAGAACATCACAAAGAGGGGCGGTTCGATTGGAGGAAAATAAAGTAGATAACGACTTTGAAATCTTCCGTGTCACTCCTCGCTAACGCCACCCGCTGCAGCGTAGGACGCGGGAGGAAACCGTTGGCTTCCTGGGAGCCGCGTTGGCGTACCGCACGCGCTCCGTCTTTCCCAACATGCACACGCTGGAAAGAGAGAGCTCGGAGTGTCCCGTTTCTGTGATTTCTAATTAAATTAAACGACATCGCCGTAAACAAAGTGCCGCATCTGAGGAATGAGGTACCTTCTGGCGGTCATGTGACATGACGGTATGACGGGGTGATTTCCACAAAGTGAGGGGTTTATCTCGCAACCCGACCCTCTGGCTGGCATTCAGGAGTACACAGTGATCTGGGTTTGCGTGTGTGGGCCTGTGTCTAGACAAGCTAGTGTGCTCAGGGCTTTGGTAGAATTATATGAACCCAGCCCTGCATTGCAGAGGAGGCTGGCACCTATTAATAACAATAAGCTAAACAATGACAACTGTGCAGTAATGAAAACAGTCCCCCCACGCTCCCAGATCCATAGCACAAGACATTCTGGCTTCTAACTACAATCAATTGAGCCAACAACTTTCTTCTGTTGTTCCCTTCATCTTCTCACTGATTACGAATTGTTGTGGCGGTGCAGAACTATTATTAGAGGTTAAATATGCATGGTTCTCTTTTCTTTTTTTTTTCCCTCTCCTTTGTTGCGTTATCTGTGGGTTTTCTCTGCAACTGGTTTGCTGAGATCCTGCAATTTTTCTTCCCCTCTCGTGTTTGTTTGTCTAACGCCGGAACAAAGCCTGCATTAATTAAGTGTGGACTGGAACTCCCAAGGTAGGCCCCTTTTACATCCTACCACCATGTCTGTCAATCTCACTCTCTCTCACGCTCTCTCCTTTCCTCTCCCTCCCTCTCACAGCAGGACACCACGACTTCTTTACCTTTCTCCCTCCCTCTTTTCTTCCCTTCTTTACTTTTCTCTCCCTCCTCCTTTTCTTCCCAGAACTTTGCCCACCTGCCCCGCCCTTACCCTGCAATGTTTCTCTTTAGATTTCCCTTGCTCCTTACTCCTCTCTCCATTCTCTTTGCTTTTAACAATCCTCCTCTACCCCCGCTAATTGCACCCGTCGTCATCTTCCATCCACCCCTTCCTCTCTTTCTCCGGCTCTGTTGTTCTCTCTGGCGCTGGGAGGGAGAGAAGGGAGGCAGACACAGTACAGAGCTTTTTCATTCCGCTTTTCGATAATTAACTAAAAAAAGAATGAAACCGAAACAAAAAATAACGATAAGAAGGAACCAGATGTTGTTGCCACGGCGAGAGGATCCTCAGCCACCATCACAACAGTGAAGATGATTTTCTGAGAATGCTGCATCATCACAGACCGAGAATCACCAACAAATAAATGTATTAGGATGGAGCACGGGCAGTGGACGACAAGGGAAGAAACATCGACTTCTTTTAAAATTATAAATCAAAACTCGGAATCCAATTTGTGTAATCTAATTCCTGCGCTGTAATCTATTGCGTGATCTAATTTGTATGTTTCATCCCCAAAATTAATGAACTAACTAACTACCGCTCAACATAGAAACTAATTTAGTGACGAAGTCAAAAACATCAAACAAAGAAAATTAATTAGATTGCTTATCAATCTACAGTCGGTGGAAATGCTATTTTCTGAGGGCTGTCTCTGTTGGTTACTATGTTTCCCTGAAAACCTCCCTCCCTCTCTCTCTCTCTACCTGAATAACCTGGAGGGAGAGATTCAGAGACAGAGGGAGGGAGAGAGGAAGAGAGAGCCAACAGTGCTGAGCGTGAAGCCCACACTGGCACAACCGTTGATTGAGGCCCACTTCTCGTTGCCCCTCCGCTGCAGATTTTAAGCGCTGCAGACTTTAAGCGCTGCAGACTAGCAAGGCTGCAGACTGTGAAAGCTGCAGACTTGGAGGCACTCTGAGCACAGATGCCAGGCCTGACGCCAGGGGGAGAGAGCCAGGACACTTGTTACTCAATTATTTAGGATGACACATCACCCCTCCCGATAGAAGATAAATAAGCTCTCAGTGATAGACCAGAGAATCATCCTTTATCTGCTGCGTCCACCAGCTGGGGTCTTACACACACACAGGTGGGCATGCTGCCTGGCACACACACTCTTCACTAGGCGAGCTGGCACGTACGCAGTGCTGAAGGAACACATGCACATAAATCATAATTACAGCTCAACATAGACAACCAACCACCCACTCACATCTAAGGGACCCCCAGCAGGTTAGACTGTCTAATACACAGATGTGAATGAGAACAGAGCATCTCTAATTATACTAAATGAGGTTGCACACACAAATCTATTTACACACTCATCATTCAGTCCTCCACAAATGAATTTTACATTTCCTGCAACAGCACTGTGAGAGGGGTGTAAGGTGGACTGAATGTTTTAGCATTTTTGTTTCTCCTCACCTTTAAAACGCAGGGTGTTGGCCACGACCAGAGCTCCAGTCTTTGTCTGGATCTCACCCCTCAGCGGAGCTCCCTCCACCCCACCCATGCCCTCCGTCGCCCAGGCGTGGAACTGTTTCAAGTCCCTCTTGGAATCCCCCTGTCCCAGGGTCTGATGCTTCAGCCCAAACTTCCCCTTACTCTCCTTCATGAAACCCTCACTCAGCTGTGGCCCTTGCTTGGAGAACACAGCAGAGGAGCTGTACAGTCTGAAGCTGGTGCCATTGGCCTCGCTGAGAGACTCCAGCCCCCCTGCCAGCTCCCCAGCCTGGCCAAGTTTCTTGGAGGTAGTGGGTGTCTGGAGGAGGTCATGGAGTTGTTTGGCGGTGGTACCCCCAGCCCCTCTACCCAGAGCCCCCAGGGAGGAGGCCAGGAGCAGTGGGGAGACAAAGGTGTTGAGGGCCCCGGACTCAGAGCGGAGGGCCCGGTACAGGCGCAGACCTAGGGCCCAGCTGGAGTCACCCATGGGTGGGGGACTGGCAGGGGCCTCCTGGGTAGATACCCCAGAGAACCCCTGGACCAGCAGGGCCAAGAGTGTGATCAGGTGAGAGATGGACACTGACTGCAGCATGACACACCTGGGGAAGCAGGAGAGAAGAAATTAGATATATTTTTGGTTTCCCCAATGACGGAGAATAAAATAACCAAAGGTTTTTCGCTATGATGTGTCTTTCAATGAGCGTAAAACCCAGCAAGCCACGGACTGTCCGTATTTGGCCTTCCTTTTAGGAAATAGGTCACTGAAGACTACACTTCCTTAGCCTACTGTATCCATTTAAAAAAAGCTCCTCAGCTCAGACGGAATGCAAATTAATAGCTATTTCAATTTACTGTCCAATTTTCGCACTGTGCTGCCAAATTTGAGATAAATCTTGATTAGACGTTAGATAGGCTACATGTATGTAAGCTCGTGAAGCTTAATTCGTTAGTTCGAATGAAGCGCCCCTTTCAACGAAAAACCCGAGTTTACTGACAAGCGGATAACGACATTACGCGAATGACGTGTGTTTATCTCTTGTAATATTTCGAGGACGAAGCGAAAGTGAAAAGTCCTTTGTCAGACATACCGTTAATTAATTTAAGTTCTCTCATGCAGCTATTTCCGCAAGTTGCTACACTGGTGGTTTTCTGCGAGCTCAGACGTGGCAAAGGAAGTTTGCCTAGGTCTAACCCAGCTTCCCTGTTCAAGTCGGGACAATTTATTTCGCCTTTCCAGAAATTTCCAGCATTCCATTGGGGCAGTGCTTAATGTTAACACAGTAGCCTATAGTTTCCGAGAGGATGGTCTATGCTTGTTACGTTTACATTACATTTAGTCATTTATCAGACGCTCTTATCTAGAGCGATTTACAGTCTTGTTAATACACAGATGTAGCCTATAACATGGATTTAGAATGTTTTATGTCTACAGTCGGTAACTTTATGTTAAACATCTATAGTAGGCTAGTAGAACTACGCCGGTGCGGGGAGGCTAATGCATATGACAGTGAAATGGGGAAAATAGTTTGACACAACACAGGCAGACCACATAACTTGACTGAACAACAACTCCAAGCTTGTGCGACTCAATCTCTGTTCTTTTTGGCTGGAGGTGCAGTTCGTGTGTGAGTCGTGAGGGGTCGCTAACGATCTTTTTAGCCTCGTTCCATTTCATTGACCCTGTGTGCCTCTACCAACACCTTGTATTTCGACCCAGCAAGGCTGAGCCGTGCTCGACCTCCCAACCATCGTCCTTCAGCATTTCATGTCTCCCCTCGTTTTCCGTCGATTTACCGGTGTAAAACTCTAGATGGGACATAGCAACATAGAGGGATAGAGGAAGGATTATTTCCTAATAGCAACAACTTGTCAGGAAAAATGGGCATATAGCTCAGTCTTAGCTGCAATCGATAGATATAGAGATTAAGAAGGAAAGATAGTCTAAGAAGGAAAAATAGAAGATCTAGAAATGGAAGTAGATAAGGGCTACAGACAGACCACCAATGCAGAGCAATCAACCTGAACATGACAGCCTGTAGAACGAACCAATTATTTACCTCTGTCAAATCAATAGAGCTCTCCGAGAGATAGCCATCAGCAGCAGAGACTCTGCAGGCGCAAACACACACACTTACACATTTACACTCACACACAGGAGCTCTGTAACACGCAAACACACAACGATGCACTCTCAAACATACGCATGCACACACTTACCGAATCAGACACGTTAATACTTTCTCACCACTACCACACACCGGAGCTCTGTCTCACACATACACACAGTGAAACGCTCTCTCCCTCTCTCTCCCTCTCTGTCTCTCACTGTCTCTCACTGTCTCTCTCTGTCTCCCTCTCTGTCTCTCACTGTCTCTCTCTCTCCCTCTCTGTCTCGCTCTCTGTCTCTCACTGTCTCTCCCTCTCTGTCTCTCACTGTCTCTCCCTCTCTGTCTCCCTCTCTGTCTCTTTCTCTGTCTCTCTGTCTGTCTCTCTGTCTCTCCCTCTCTCTTTCCCGTCCCTCAGACAGAGGAGCCTTGTTGCCTGTACTTGTTTGTGACAGTATAATATCAGACTCATGGAGATGGGTTTTGGCTTTCTGAGAACTGTGTCTACAGTAGGCCCATGACCATGAATAACTGTATACAAACACATAAACAGCCATTTCTCATGTACACCCACCCGCGCGCGCACACACTAATGATGATGATGAGGCCACCCTGCCACCCTGACCCTGGGCCGTGGGCGTCCGTGTGTGGGATGAGTGTAACCGGAGAGAGCCTAACTCGTGTCGGGGGACGCGGTGCCCGGAGGCCTCTTGCACCACATCACCGTCAACGGCGGCCGTAATGAGCGCGCGCAGGTGATTCAGACGAAGGCGGCCGTGCTGTGGTTAAACGAGCCCCTGGGGAAGTGAGACTGGGGGAGGGGGTCATGGGGAGGCGGGGGGGGGGGGGGGGGGGGGGGAATACCGTCTATGCATTTGTGATCTTCCGGGCCCTGGGGGAGCATGTTCTGACCGAGGCACACCTTTAAACCCCTCACCCTTCTGATTCTTGTCGTTACGGGTGCCGCCAGACACCGTTTCTCCCCCCTCTCCTGGTGGGGATGTGAAAAAGACAACTTCACTATCGAGTTATCCACTTCCATGTCCCTTCCAGCTGCAGTTTTCCGGCTGTGGTCGGGTTAAACGGCTCATGGCTCCGGGGCAAGACTGCGGGATCTACACCTCGTACACACAGCCATTACACTGGCACTGCCCTGTCTGCCTCCAGCGACGGTAGAGACCACCCTCCTTCTCCCTCCCTCCCTCTCTCCCTCCCTCTCTCCCTCCCTCTTTCTCTTTCTCTTTCTCTTTCTCTCTCTCTCTCTCCCTCTCTCTCCCTCTGAAGGATTTGTTCCATTTGACTCCACTCTACCTCCTTTTCTGGTTCCTGCTCTCCCTCCCTCCACCTCACTCTCCTTGGTGACGACATCCCCCGTTCTGCTCTCCCCCTCAGTCTAGCCCCTTCTCTCAATCACTCATCACCTCGTTCACCCCCTCCCTCTCTCCCTTATTCCCACATCTCTGTGCACCTGAGGTCCAGCTCTCTCAGACCGCACCTCCTCCTCAGGGCCCTCCACTCTCCTAGTCTGACGTTTTTTCCCTCTCTTTTCTTGTCACCGAATCAAATCCTGTATAAGCCGCGTTGCTATGTGCCAGTGACACAAGACATTAAGCAGGTAAGAGACCTTCACCATAAAACGTAATTAACTTTCCTTATGAATACATTAATGCTCTCTCCATTCTGCTTTCCATACCTGCAACCCCCCCCACACACTTTCACTCCTCACCACCTCTCTCCATCTCTCAATTTCTTTCATATTCACTCTCTCTGACTACCTCTCCTCACTCTCCCTTCCCCTTCCCTCCTCCTGCTTCTCTCCTCCTCCCCTCTCCTCCTTCTCCATCTTCCCTGCTTCCCTCCCCCCTCTCCTCCTCATCTCCTTCTCCCCTCCCTCCCCTCTCCGTCTTCCCTGCCTCCCTCCTCCTCCTCCTCCTCCTCATCTCCTTCTTCCTTCCCTCCTTCTCCGTCTTCCCTCCCTCCTCCCTCTCCTCCTCCTCATCTCCGTCTTCCTTCCCTCCTTCTCCGTCTTCCCTCCCTCCTCCTCCTCCTCCTCCTCCTCCTCCTCATCTCCTTCTTCCTTCCCTCCTTCTCCGTCTTCCCTCCCTCCTCCTCCTCCTCCTCCTCATCTCCTTCTTCCTTCCCTCCTTCTCCGTCTTCCCTCCCTCCTCCTCCTCCTCCTCATCTCCTTCTTCCTTCCCTCCTTCTCCGTCTTCCCTCCCTCCTCCTCCTCCTCCTCCTCCTCATCTCCTTCTTCCTTCCCTCCTTCTCCGTCTTCCCTCCTCCTCCTCCTCCTCCTCCTCCTTCTTCCTTCCCTCCTTCTCCGTCTTCCCTCCCTCCTCCCTCTCCTCCTCGTCCCTTGTTCCAGATCCCAGGTGTTGGATGCTGTTCAGGATAAACAGTGGAGTGTGTGTACGGTTGGAGCTGGCTCCCCCCCTCCCCCCCTCCCTCCCTCCCTCCCCCCCTCCCCCCCCCTCCCTCCCTCCATCTGTCCGTCTCTCCATCAGCAGCCTCAGCTCGTTGGAGCCTCGGGGGGCTGCTTTCAAACAGGTCTGGGCTGATCCACTGGCTTCCCCCCAGTGACTGACGTCTGTCTGATGGAACCGGTCCCAGGTTCTGCTCACTCAGCCTAATCAGGCCCGGATTAATGCAGAGCTCTGGTACTGGTCTGGTCCTGGTGTGACTGACCTCCCAAGAGCTGCTCTGAGAAGGAGCGAAAAAGAGGGGGAGGAGAAATAGGAGCTCCCCTACCAGAGGGAGAGTAGGAGTGAGTCGAAGGTGGGGGGGAAAGGGAGGGCTGGGGAGAGGAGAGAACGTGAAGCTGAGAGAAGTGGGGTAGGGGAGAGAGGGAGGGAGAGAGATGGGAATGAGAGAGAGAGAGGGAGGATAGGAAGAGAGAGGGAGGAGAGGAAGAGAGAGGGAGGAGAGGAAGAGAGAGGGAGGAGAGGCCTTGTTCAACACCGCTGAAATCACAGACACATCTGCTGCCCGTCTCACATGTTTCCAATAAGGGCTTTAGTGTTTCCTGCAAGCTTGTGAAAGTGGACAAAGCTATTGGGGGGGGGGTTGGTGTGTGAGTGTGTGTGTCAGTCACTGCTTCTTCATTCCAGTCTCCTTGAGTAATGTTTAAAATGTACAAAACCCCAGTAATAGAACACAGACACACTCACAAACACACACACACGAATGGTAGAAAGTGGCATTATTGGGACTGAGTCAGCAAAGCAGCCGACGCCAGGTCTCCCACCTACACTACAGTGTGCCAGTGTTGACAGCTGTCTTTATAGAGGTGAGGCAGGGAGCTCAACCCCACCCCCAAAACAACATCACTCAGCACTGACTCAGATCACAGAGGAACAGATGCTAGAACACGCAATCAGCACACAAACACACACACACACACACAGGCGAACGCACACACACTGAGAAGCACATGCACAAATCTCTACCAAGGATGCACACTCGCACACACACACACACACACTCCTTCACTGTGTTTGCCAAGGGCCCAGCTGGTACTGTCATGTCTGATAGGCTGAAGCAGAGGCAGGGGCGGGGCTGCGGGGACGAAGGCGACGGAAAGGTAAGATGGATCCAGCAGAATGCATTAGCCGGCTGCTGGGACTGCGTGTGGGTGTGTGGTTGAGTGATGGGCAGAGGTGTGAGTGTGTCTGTTCTGAGATATCAGACAACACTTGTATCATCATCATTGTAATCATGTGGCTGGCTAGTCGGTAAGGTGGAGACGTTATCTAGGAGATGTGCTGGACTCCTTCCAACATAAACATACTTTGGAATCTGCTTGAGATTCAATACTCATCTCTCTCGCAGATATAACATTGATATGACTCTCTATTCTCATCCATACAACGCATTTATTATTCACACATTCCCACCATGCGTGACCATACATATTTATGTGGTGCACGCAAACACGCACGTACGCTCACATGCGCGCACGCGCACACACACTCACACGCGCACACAACAGGTCCCTCCGGGCTGAAGCTGTCATGGCAGTCCTCCAGAACAGTTACTGTATGGCTAACACACAGAGACGCAATGTGTGTGTGTGTCTGTGTGTGTGTGAGAAAGAGAGAGAGGAGGGGAGAGAGGTAGACTGATTGATAGCTGATGGCTGCAGGGCAAGTGGCCACTGATTTGTGAGTGTTTAGAAGAACAGGAGGAGAAGGAGGAAGAGGAGGTGGAGGAGGAGCGGGCAAGTTTAGAAGTTTAGAGAGGAAGACAGTGCATCAGACTACCAGGTATTCACCTCCAGTGGAAACAGGTTACACCACGCCTGTAGGCTACACACACGTACACACAGATACACATAAACACACTCAGACATACCACACACACACAAAGAAATGGAAAGGATGAGCGTCTGAGAAGAAGCTAAAAGAGTCAGATGAAACAAAGTGTGGGGGCAGGTAGAGAGGGAGAATGCGGCCAGAAAAAGGTCAGAAAGAAAAAAAAAAAAAAAAGGAAAAGAGAGACTGAGAAACAGTAAGAGAACGGGAGCAGGGAGGGAGGCTGAAGCGCCATGAAAAAAAGAAAGAGGGAACAAGTGAGAAATTGAGCGAGATGAGGTGAAAAAGAGAGAGAGAGAGAGAGAGAGAGAAAAAGAGAGAGAAGGAGAGTAAGATATGGGCCTCGGAGGATCCGGTGAGAATCAACAGGTTATGTCATTTATCCAAATAATGACTCCAGCTACCGCCAGGCCCAGGTCAGGAGTGTGTTTTCAGGGCATTAACACAGGCTCATAAAGGAGAGGCAAACCAGCTCTGTGTTCCTATTATCCTGACACCCCCCCCCCATCCCCCCACCCCTCCGTCGCTCCCTCGCTCCCAGTTTCCTAAGCCGCTCTGCTATTCGCTCCACCGAGGCTTAAGATGGAGGGATTTCAGCTCTAGCGCTCCGTTCCTCTCTCTCTCTCTCTCTCTCTCTCTCTCTCTCTCTCTCTCTCTCTCTCTCTCTCTCTCTCTCTCTCTCTCTCTCTCTCTCTCTCTCTCTCTCTCTCTCCTTGTCTTTTTATCACTCTCTCCTGCTGTTCCTTATCACCCTTTCCTTTCTCTCTTTCTCCCTCCCTCTCTCCCTCCCTCCGTTTCTCTCTCTCTCTGCCTCCCCCTCTCTCAGTTCATTCCCAGTGCAGCCCTGTTCAGCGGATGCTATCAGCTGTCAGATTTAATCCAGTATGAATGTCAGGGGGTCACATGATCATTTGATTCTTGTAATATTGGCTCTTAATTCCTCCGGAAACAGCGATAGGCTCAGAGGGAGGAGTAACTATGGCTGACTGGTTCACCGAATGACTGGTTAATGGACTGATTGGCTCACTGACTGAAGCCTCAATTGATTTGTTGCCTTGACTATCTGGTTGACTGATTTCAAGCACTTGGCTTCTACTGTAGGTAGCCTGCAAATTCCTCATAGCCAGCTATGTCCTGCTAGATAGCCTTCTAAGTCATGTTAGCCAGCCTGCTATGTCATGCTACCTAGCCTGCTAAGTCATGTTAGCCAGCCTGCTTAGTCATGCTACCTAGCCTGCTAAGTTATGTTAGCCAGCCTGTTAAGTCATGCTAGTTAACCTGCTAAGTCATCCTAGTGAGCCTGCTAAGTCATGCTACCTAGCATGCTAGCTAAGTCATCCTAGTGAGCCTGCTAAGTCATGCTACCTAGCATGCTAAGTCATGCTAGTTAACTTGCTAAGTGATGCTAGTGAGCCTGCTACCTGCTAGCCAGGCCATGTGTGGGCTGAGTGGAGAGTTGGGGGTCTGTAATCTGCGAGGCAGTCACTTTCCTTACACAGCCTGATGATCAGAACAGAGGGAGATATGGAAGGAGGTAGGAGGAGGATACAGAGAGAGAAAGAGTGAAGGTGGAAATAGACAAGAGGAGAGTGAATAAGGGGGCGGAGGGAGGGGGAAAAGAGAGAGAGAGAGAGCGACAAAGGGCAGAGAGATGGAGAGGGAGAGAGAAATAGAAAGAGAGTGAAAGTAATCAGGAGGTTGGTCTCAATCATGTTTTTTCCTAGCGTTCCTCCTCTTGTCCCTGTGCGCTTGCCAGCATTTGGATGTATTAAAGCAGCCTAAATTATTTCACAAGCGTCCTGGCCTTCAGTACATGAGGGGAGAGAAGGAGGAAATGATTTACAAGGCACTGATTATGGCTAATTATGAATCTGATGAAGGGTTTTAATTAGTGGAGCCAGCACTCCACTGGAGAGATGAAGGCAGAGGCTAGGAGGTGGAGGAGAGAATATGAGAGGAGGGAAGGGGGGGAAGGAGAGAAGGAGAAACAGAGGGGCAGCAGAGGAGGGAGAGTCCTGAGAGTCCAGGGAGGAGAGAGAGGGATGTGGAGAGGGAGTGGGGCGATCAAAGAAGGTGAAAAAACCCGGAAAGCAGAGGTAGAAACAATTAGGAAGCGAGGGGGAGAGACTTTAGAGGGGGAACGAGGGAGGGAGAGAAAGGAAGATTGAAAAAAAGGGGAAAGTGATCTGACAACGTGGCACTTGGCTGTCACCTCTGGAATTGTGGGAAATGGATTGGGTTCCTCTGTTCTGCTGGGTGCGTGAGACGTTCCTTTGCTTCTCGCGTGCTCCAAACAGTACGTTATCCCTCTCTACGCTTCCCTGTGTCAAACCATTATCACTCCCTCTCTGTTCTCCTCTCATCCTCTTGTTCCTCCTCTAACCCTCATTATCCTCCAGTGGATTTCTCTTCTTCCCTCCGTTCTGTTCTGCTTCCTGCCAACCCTGACCTCCTGTCTACCATCCTTCTTTGATATTCCATTTTCAAACCCCCCATCCCCATCCCCCTCTCTCTCTCTCTCTCTCTCTCTCTCTCTCTCTCTCTCTCTCTCTCTCTCTCTCTCTCTCTCTCTCTTTTCCCATACAGTATCTCTCTCATCCCCCTGCTGTCGTTCGTTTCTCACCTCAGTTTTCAGCCGCTGCATAATTAATTAGCAGTGCTGTTCACTATCAGCACAATTACTCCAGAGAAGAGCGGGACGAACAGAATATCGGCAAAATGGAGATGCAAAAAAAGAAGAAAAAAGAACTGAATAGAGCAAGCCTTTTAATCGAAAAATAAAATAAAAAGCTCTTTATGTGGGGGGGGGGTGGGGGGGGCGAGTGAGTGGGTGTGATTACTGTAATGCTGCCTCCATTTGGAGCTGGACCACTCAGGAGGGCACTCAACAACCACGAACACACAGAGCCGACGACAACAGCAACGGCGCCGAACGGAACTTACGTCTCCGGCGTTAGCTTAAAAGAACCATCAACTGTCGTTTGTGAAACTAACTGATCCGCGTTCGAAAGGAAGACAATGCGCGCTCATTGAATGTACTTGACACATCATTTAATTCATCAGTGGGACAATGTGGAGGCACGTTGGGGCTCGGAGGAGGCTAATTTGGTGGCTGCTAATGTGGGCGTGATTATGGCCCGGTTCATTTTCCATCTCAGCACACACACAAATAGGCATCCACACATGCACGCAACCTCATTTGGCAGCAATTGTATATGGCTTTGCTTCCAAACATCCATTACTGTAAGACCATAAGCTCTAATGAGGACAGACTTAGCAAAAAGAAACAACTAAAAGGGAAATAATTAAACAAGGAAGGTACTAAGACAACACACGCACACACAGAAACACACAGAAAGACACGGACCCACACATACACACACAGACACATACAGAATGAAAGAGACAACCTGGAAGGCATACCTAATTACTGAAAATGTATGGGCCTGCATTGTGCCATGTAAGGTGTGTGTGATTTGCATGACAATGTTTCCCTCCTGTGTTAATTGTTAACTCAGGCTAATTACAGCCAGTCTGTCATTAGCTCCGCACACCCGCCACAGCACCGCCCAGGGTTTGTGTCCCAGACACCCTGACAGACGGACAGAAGGAGAGCAAGACGAGAAAAAAGGAAGGAGAGAATGAAGGAGAGAATGAAGGAGAGAAGGAAGGAGAGAAGGGAAAGAAAGAAGGAGAGAAGGAAGGAGAGAAGGAAGGAGAGAAAGAAGGAGAGAAAGAAGGAGAGAAGGAAGGAGAGAAGGAAGTAGAGAAAGAAGGAGAGAAGGAAGGAGAAAAGAAAGGAGAGAAAGAAGGAGAGAAGGAAGGAGAGAAGGAAGGAGAGAAGGAAGGAGAGAAGGAAGGAGAGAAAGAAGGAGAGAAGGAAGGAGAGAAGGAAGGAGAGAAGGAAGGAGAGAAGGAAGTAGAGAAAGAAGGAGAGAAGGAAGGAGAGAAGGAAGGAGAGAAGGAAGGAGAGAAAGAAGGAGAGAAGGAAGGAGAGAAAGAAGGAGAGAAGGGGCGAGGAGCTGGAGATAGAAAGCTAGAAAGGTAAGATGCGGTGATGTGGATACAGAAAGAGAGTGTGTGTCAGTGTGTACATGTGAGTACACGTGCATTTCCCTGTGTGTGTGTGTGTGTGTATGTGTGTTGAGACAGGCCAGCGCAGTGTTAATGAGAATGTCTGGAGGTGGAGCTGTTTTCCTTCAGATGTCAATGTGG
>NC_085040.1:2736635-2741635 GCF_963692335.1 Osmerus eperlanus
CTTGTCACTGCAGTGAACGAACACACACACACACACACACACACACACACCAACCCATGCAGACATTTGACACGCGCACACACACACACACACACACACTATCCTTCTGTCCGAGGCGGTCCAGATGCCGCAGCGCCTGTGACACATCCAGTAGTATCACAAGCTATGTAACCAAGGAGACACGGGATAAGGCGGACCAGCCGGCATGGGGTTTGAGGAGGGGAACACAAGCCAGTTCTTTTCTCTGAGAGACACTTGTTCTCATGACCCGGTCTTTCATCAGCTAGAACAACTGGAAGTCTCCGAGCGTTCCTTGGAGAACTGACTGACAGACAGCCTATGTATTATATTTTAAGGGTTCTGGAACAGATTTTCTATAAAACTGAATTACAGTTTGAAAACAAAGGGAAAGAATGCAGCCAAAACCCAGGTCACTCTTCTGAAATCCAGACACCCTTCACACATACTCTCTTTTCCACTTTCTGGTCTTAATCTAAGTATCTCTCTGTCCTCTCCCTCTCCCCCCTCACTCTCTTACTCCCTCCACACATACATTATATTTATCTCCTAACTCTAGTCAGATTCTCTCAGTGGGACCTGCTCTACACCTCCTCCACCCCCCCTCTTATCCACTCTCCTCCCCCCACTCCCCACTCCCCCCTCCCTCTCCTCCTCCCCCCTCCACAGCATGTCATCCAGGCATGATGATTTGCAGCAGCCTAGATTGGTCCCATTAAGGCGCTCTGGTGGAGGTGTGGGGTGACATAAGAGCCCCAGACAGCCCTGTGTGTGTGTGTGTGTGTGTGTATGTGTGTGTGTGTGTGTATGTATGTGTGTGTGTGTGTGTGTATGCGTGCGTGTGTGTGTTTGTGTGTGTGTGTGTGTATGTGTGTATGTGTGTGTGTGTGTGTGTATGCGTGCGTGTGTGTGTGTATGTGTTTGTGTGTGTGTGTGTATGCGTGCGTGTGTGTGTTTGTGTGTGTTGTGTGTGTAGGTGTGTGTGTGTATGTGTGTGTGTGTGTGTGTGTATGTGTGTGTGTCTTGAAGACCACCAATGGATATCAACCAATAGGCCCTCATGGAATCAAGGTCCCTGTGAGGCTTTTAGGGGGCTAAACACACACACACAGGTCAGTGCTGGAGGGGCTGCCAGCACTGGCTGCCCAGCTGGTGTTTCTACCTGGGTGTGTTGTGTTTCTGAGGTTTAAACTCATTCACTCAAACTAACTATTCTAATTAAATTAGGTCACTCAGGGTTCTGAAGGAATGAGGGTAACACACACACCTAGTCCCGTTGAATTAAGGAGGTCTGGAGGTGAGGGGCTGACCCTGTTGCAGGTTTCCCCAGTCTGGGTCACCTGCCACCTGGGCAAAGAGAGTGGGATTCCCCCTGGGACCTCCAGCCTCCGCCCAACCTCTCTACCTGACCTCACCCATGACCATGGGCCAGTGTGTGTGTTGTGTGTGTGCAGAGCCTAAACTTTGCACTTTGAGAACCAGAGATTCCAAGGGGCAAGAAACTCTAGAACTGAGAGTCCCTGAATGACAACAATGGATGTGTACAGAACAAGGGCCCTTGGGGTCAATCATGGGGGTGTAGGGGCCCCTGACTTGTACCTCTAAAGTTCCAGAGTATCTGTTCGCACGTGTGCGCTACATATATGTGTGTGTGTGTGTGTGGGGGGGGGGGTGTATCTGCTACAGTGCTTATCCCTGTAAGGCCTTCACTGTAACACAAACTGGCTTCTATTCTGTTCCCCCAAGGCTGTCTCTGAGCTGCTACCCAACTCACTAGCTGGAAGGCTTCAACTCAACCAGGGCTGGAAGCATCTTGAAGTGATTTAGGGGCTCTCTCTCTCTCCCTCTCCCTCCCCCTCCCTCCCTCCCTCCCTCCCTCTCTCCCTCTCTCCCTCTCTCCCTCACACTCTGTCTCCCCTGTATCGCTCTCTTTCTTTCTTTCTTCCTCTCCCTCCCTCCCCCTCCTCCTGCTCTTCTCAGAGAGGGTTAAGGGCTTAGAGCAGAGTGGTTGAGTTGCGGTCCCAGTAGAGACCAAGAGGTTGAGGAGCCGCACGGTAAAATCAACAGTTAACCGCCGCTGAGAGGAGGAAGAGGGGGAGAGAGTGAAGAAGAAAAAGAAAGGGGGGGGGAAGAGTTGGCTGTGAAAGTAGGACAGACTGGGTCGAGATTGACGGCTACCTGAATTACAAACACCCCCCCCCCCACACGCACACACACACACACACAAGTCCCAGTCTGTGAAAACGTATTTTCCCCTGTCAGGTTATGAAGTGTGTCATGCCAATTTCAGCGCTGATAGCTTTGCCAGAAAGTGTGTGCGCTTGCACTTTGGAGTGTGTGTGAGTGAGAGTATAAATGTCCTTGCTCCTATCCCATTTATTCATGCAATTAAAGGGACTTTTGAAGGAAACCATACATGCTGAAAGGGTCTAACTTTTGGGAGGTTAAGCGTTTTACTCTCTCTCATCTGCTCTGTTGGACGCCCTCTGTCTCTTTTCTTGCTCCCTCCTTCTCTCCCTCTCTCTTTCGATCCTTCCCTCTCTCCCTCCCCTCCTCTATCCATCTTTTCCTCCCTCTCTCCATCCATAACTCCCTCAGTCTTGGTCTATGGTGTTTACTGTGATCGGTCTCCAGGGTAGCTTGATTGACAGTGTGTCAGCCAGTCTCTAGTGACAGATAAGGACTTCACACACACGCACACACACGACACACACACACACACACACAGATTTGCATTAAGAAGCGTGTAAAATAAATAAAGAATTGAATTGAATCGAGGAATAAACAGACAGGAGGAACGACTGGGGATGTGAGGTGTGCGAGTGATTTGTGAAGTATGAAGTGTGTTTGTGGGAGCATTTGGGTTGTAAACCTAAGTTTTCCAGGGGGAGCACATGCAAAGAAGCAAAGGGCCCTGCACAGCCCTGCTGAACACACACACACGTTCAAATATACATGAAAAGATTCTACAAAGCCCAAATCATTATGATAATGAACTATGAAAGGTCTAAAAATATAGTTTCCCCCTTTGTTTGGTAAAGGTCTGAGGGGACCACAGTACTGGAGAGAGAAGTTGATCCTCCTCTCCTCTCCCTCTCTTCTCCTCCTTCTCCTCTCTTCCTCTTCTCTTCTCCTCTCTTCTCCTCTCTTCTCCTCTCTTCTCCTCTCTTCTCCTCTCTTCCTCTTCTCTTCTCCTCTCTTCTCCTCTCTTCTCCTCTCTTCTCCTCTTCTCTCTTCTCCTCTTCTCTTCTCTCTTCTCTTCTCTCTTCTCCTCTCTCTCCTCTCGTCTCCTCTCTCTTCTCCTCTCTTCTCCTCTCTTCTCCTCCTCTCTTCTCCTCCTCTCTTCTCATCTCTCCTCTCTCTTCTCTTCTCTCTCCTCTCTCTTCTCTTCTCTCTCCTCTCTCTTCTCTCCTCTCTTGTCCTCTCTTGTCCTCTCTTGTCCTCTCTTCTCATCTCTTCTCCTCTCCTCTCCTCGCTTCTCTTCTGCTCTCCTCTGTCCCTCTGTCTGTCCCTCTCAACCTCTCTCTCCATCTCCCGCTCTCTGTCCTCTCTCTGCTTTCTCTTTCTCTCCTCTCTCCCGGAGAGAAATGTGACTGATTATCATTCCTTTCAAACTGAGTGAATGCAGAGTTCTCACCAACAAGCTGGCGCACTGTGTTTGACTTGTTGATTGACGGGAGAAGAGAGGTAGGGGGGGAGGGAGGGGGGAGGAAGAATGAATAAAGACAGAGAGCGAGAGAGACGAGGAGACTGAAATAAAGACAGACGTTACGAAAGAGAAAGACAAGATAAGAAATCAGCAATACGGAGAGAGAGAGAGACGAAGCGGGGGGGAGAGGGATGAGAGAGTGAAGGACATCCTGCTGGGTTAAGCCAGGTGTCTGTATCAGTGTGTCAGAGAGAGGGGGATGGAGGGAGGAGAGGGAAGGAGAGAGGGATGAACAGAGGGGGAAAGGAGAGAAAATTAGGGAGACCCCCAGTGGAGGAGAGTGGCAGGTGAATAGAGGGGAAGGAGAAAAAAAAGGGAGGGAGGAGAGAGAAAGATGCAGTGAGAGAGAGAGAAGGTTAGAGAAGGTGAGGAGAGAGAGAGAGGGAGAGAGAGAGAGAGAGAGAGAGAGAGAGAGAGAGAGAGAGAGAGAGAGAGAGAGAGGAGAGCGGCAAGATGAGGAGGTGAAAAGGTGAATCGAGGGGAAGACAAAGAAAGTCGAAGGAAGAGAGGAGAGGAAGAAGGGAGAGACATAGAGAGAAAGCTGGTGACACACCGGGGGAACAAAGAAAAGTGAGGAAAAAGAGAAAACCGGCCAAAAGGCAGTTAAGAAAAGGGTGATGCAGAAGAGGTGACAGGCCCGACATGGGAGCAGGGGGGGTAAGAAGAAAGGAAGAGAGGAACGCGGTGGACAGAGGGGTTGAAAGTGAGAGTGGCGAAGAGAAAGGGATAAACGCTGGCTGGACGAGAGGGAGAGAGGGAGGGGGTGGGGGAGTGAGACGGAGGGCATGAAAATGCTCTTTTGTCATCCTCTTTGGACGGACGGAGAGACAAAGAAAAGAAAAGCATTTAGAAAACTCCTCTTTTAGATGGCTATTTATCTCTCGACCCCTTCACCATGACAGAGACACAGAGAGAGACAGAGAGAGACAGAGAGAGAGAGAGAGAGAGAGAGAAAGAGACAGAGAGCAGCAGAAAAACAGAAAAAATAAAAAAAAATAGAGAAAACCCAAATGTTCGCTCTTCCTTCCTTCCTTCATTCTCCCTCTCCCTCTCCCTAACCTAGCCTATTAGTTACCTAACTAATAGGCTGGGGCTTGAGGGTCTCTCTCTCCCTCCTCCTCTCCCTCTCCCCCTCCCCCCTCCCCCTCCCCCTCCCCCTCTCTCTCTCTCTCTCTGTCCCTCTCTCCCTCTCTCCCTCTCTCCCTCTCTCTGTCTGTCTGGTGGTGATGAGGTCATCGTACCACTCTCCCTGTGGCGTTGAGCGTGTATCTAA